>NW_020838019.1:5089491-5313246 GCF_003676395.1 Aethalodelphis obliquidens | reverse complement strand
TACACATGGTTTCATATTTTTTAATATATTTTTTAACATCTTTACTGGAGTATAATTGCTTTACATTGTTGTGTTAGTTTCTCCTGTATAACAAAGTGAATCAGCTATATGTATACACATATACCCATATCCCCTCCCTCTTGCGTCTCTCTCCCACCCTCCATATCCCACCCCTCTAGGTGGTCACAAAGCACCGAGCTGATCTCCCTGTGCTATGCAGCTGCTTCCAACTAGCTATCTATTTTACATTTCGTAATGTATATATTTCCATGCCACCTTCTCACTTCGTCCCAGATTACCTCCCAGCTTAACCTTCCCCCTCCCCCTGTCCTCAAGTCCATTCTCTACGTCTGCATCTTTATTCCTGTCCTGCCCCTAGGTTCTTCATAACCATTTTTTTGTTTGTTTTTAAATTCCATATAAATGTGTTAGAATACGGTATTTGTTTTTCTCTTTCTGACTTACTTCACTCTGTATGACAGACTCTAGGTCCATCCCCCTTACTACAAATAACTCAATTTCGTTTCTTTTTGTGGCTGAGTAATATTCCTTTGTATATATATGCCACATCTTCTTTATCCATTCATCTGTTGATAGACGCTTAGCTTGCTTCCATGTCCTGGCTATTGTAAATAGTGCTGCAGTGAACATTGTGGTACATGACCCTTTTTGAATTATGGTTTTCTCAGTCTATATGCCCAGTAGTGGGATTGCTGGGTCATATGGTAGTTCTATTTTTAGTTCTTTAAGGAGCCTCCATACTGTTCTCCATAGTGGCTGAACCAATTCACATTCCCACCAGCAGTGCAAGAGAGTTCCCTTTTCTCCACACCCTCTCCAGCATTTATTGTTTGTAGATTTTTTGATGATGGCCGTTTTTACTGGTGTGAGGTGATACCTCATTGTAGTTTTGATTTGTATTTCTCTAATGATTAGTAATGTTGAGCATCCTTTCATGTGTTTGCTGGAATCTGTATATCTTCTTTGGAGAAATGTCTGTTTAGGTCTTCTGCCCATTTTTGGATTGGGTTGTTTGTTTTTTTGATATTGAGCTGCTTGTATATTTTGGAGGTTAATCCTTTGTCAGTTGCTTCATTTGCAAAATTTTCTCCCATTCTGAGGGTTGTCTTTTGGTCTTGTTTATGGTTTCCTTTGCTGTGCAAAAGCTTTGAAGTTTCATTACGTACTATTTATTTATTTTTGTTTTTATTTCCATTTCTCTAGGAGGTGGGTCAAAAAGGATCTTGCTGTGATTTATGTCATAGAGTGTTCTGCTTATGTTTTCCTCTAAGAGTTTTATAGTTTCTGGCCTTACATTTAGGTCTTTAATCCATTTTGAGTTTATTTTTGTGCATAGTGAGTGTTCTGATTTCATTCTTTTACATGTAGCTGTCCAGTTTTCCCAGTACCACTTATTGAAGAAGCTGTCGTTTCTCCATTGTATATTCTTGCCTCCTTTATCAAAGATAAGGTGACCATATGTGTGTGGGTTTATCTCTGGGCTTTCTATCCTGTTCCATTTCCATTGATCTATAGTTCTGTTTTTGTGCCAATACCATACTGTCTTGATTACTGTAGCTTTGTAGTATAGTCTGAAGTCCACAAGCCTGATTCCTCCAGCTCTGTTTTTCTTTCTCAAGATTGCTTTGGCTATTCAGGGTCTTTTGTGTTTCCATACAAATTGTGAATTTTTTTGTTCTAGTTCTGTGAAAAATGCCAGTGGTAGTTTGATAGGGACTGCATTGAATCTGGAGATTGCTTTGGATAGTAGAGTCATTTTCACAATGTTGATTCTTCCAATCAAGAACATGGTATATCTCTCCATCTGTTTGCATCATCTCTAATTTCTTTCATCAGTGTAGTTTTCTGCACACAGGCCTTTTGTCTCGTTAGGTAGGTTTTTTCCTAGGTATTTTATTTTCTTTGTTGCAATGGTAAATGGGAGTGTTTCCTTAATTTCTCTTTCAGAGTTTTCATCATTAGTGTATAGGAATGCAAGACATTTCTGTGCATTAATTTTGTGTCCTGCTACTTTTCCAGATTCACTGATTAGCTCTCATAGTTTTCTGGTAGCATCTTTAGGACGCTCTGTGTATAGTATCATGTCATCTGCAAACAGTGACATCTTTACTTCCTCTTTTCCGATTTGGATTCCTTTTATTTCTTTTTCTTCTCTGATTGCTGTGCCTAAAACTTCCAAAACTATGTTGAATAATAGTGATGAGAGTGGGCAACCTTGTCTTGTTCCTGACCTTAGTGGAAATGGGGTTTCAGTTTTTCACCATTGAGGACGATGTTGGCTGTGGGTTTGTCATATATGGCCTTTATTATATTGAGGTAAGTTCCCTCTGTGCCTGCTTTCTGGAGAGTTTTTATCATAAATGGGTGTTGAATTCTGTTGAAAGCTGTTTCTGCATTGATTGAGATGATCATATGGTTTTTAACCTCCAATTTGTTAATGTGGTGTATCACATTGATTGATTTGCGTATATTGAAGAATCTTTGCATTCCTGGGATAAACCCTACTTGATCATGGTGTATGATCCTTTTAAGGTGCTGTTGGATTCTGTTTGCTAGTATTTTGTTGAGGATTTTTGCATCTATGTTCATCAGTGATATTGGCCTGTAGTTTCTCTTTTTGTGACATCTTTGTCTGATTTTGGTATCAGGCTGGTGGTGGCCCCGTAGAATGAATTTGGGAGTGTTCCTCCCTCTGCTCTATTTTGTAAGAGTTTGAGAAGGATAGGTGTTTGCTCTTCTCTAAATGTTTGATAGAATTCACCTGTGAAGCCATCTGGTCCTGGGCATTTGCTCGTTGGAAGATTTTTAATCACATTTTCAATTTTATTGCTTGTCATTTTTCTGTTTATATTTTCTATTTCTTCCTGGTTCAGTCTCGGAAGCTTGTGCTTTTCTAAGAATTTGTCCACCTTTTCCAGGTTGTCCATTTTATTGGCATATAGTTGCATGTAGTAATCTCGCATGATCTTTTGTATTTCTACAGTGTCAGTTGTTACTTCTCCTTTTTCATTTCTAATTCTGTTGATTTGAGTCTTCTCCCTTTTTTTCTTGGTGAATCTGGCTAATGGTTTATCAATTTTGTTTATCTTCTCAAAGAACCAGCTTTTAGTTTTATTGATCTTTGCTATCGTTTCCTTCATTTCTTTTTCCTTTATTTCTGATCTGACCTTTATGATTTCTTTCCTTCTGATAACTTTGGGGTTTTGTTTGTTCTTCTTTCTCAGATTGCTTTAGGTGTAAGGTTAGGTTGTTTATTTGATATGTTTCTTGTTTCTTGAGGTAGGATCGCATTGCTATAAACTTCCCTCTTAGAACTGCCTTTGCTGCATCCCACAGGTTTTGGGTGTAGGTGTTTTCATTGTCATTTGTTTCTAGGTATTTTTTGATTTCCTCATTGATTTCTTCAGTGATCACTTGGTTATTTCGTAGCATATTGTTTAGGCACCATGTGTTTGTATTTTTTAGTTTTTTTCCTGTAATTGATATCTAGTCTCATAGTGTTGTGGTCAGAAAAGATACTTGATATGATTTCAATTTTCTTGAATTTAGCAAGGCTTGATTCATGACCCAAGATATGATCTATCCTGGATAATGTTCCATGAGCACTTGAGAAGAAAGTGTATTCTGTTGTTTTTGGATGGAATGTCCTATAAATATCAGTTAAGTCCATCTTGTCTAATGTGTTAAAGTGTGTTTCTTTATTTATTTTCATTTTGGTTGATCTGTCCATTGGTGAAAGTGGGGTGTTAAAGCTACTATGATTGTGTTACTGTCAGTTTCCCTTTTTATGGCTGTTGGCATTTGCCTTATATATTGAGGTGCTCCTATTTTGGGTGCATAAATATTTACAATTGTTACATCTTCTGCTTGGATCGATCCCTCGATCATTATGTAGTGTCCTTCTTTGTCTCTTGTACTAGTCTTTATTTTAAAGTCTATTGTCTGATATGAGAATTGCTACTCCAGCTTTCTTTTGATTTCCATTTGCATGGAATATCCTATTCTGTCCCCTCATTTTCAATCTGTATGTGTCCCTAGGTCTGAAGTGGCTCTCTTGTAGACAGCATATGTACGGGTCTTGTTTTTGTATCCATTCAGCCAGTCTGTGTCTTTTGGTGGGAGCATTTAATCAATTTACATTTAAGGTAATTTTGGATATGTATGTTCCTATTGCCATTTTCTTAATTGTTTTGGGTTTGTTTTTGTAGGTCTTTTCCTTCTCTTGTGTTTCCTGCCTAGAAAAGTTCCTTTAGCATTTGTTGTAAAACTGGTTTGGTGGTGCTGAGTTCTCTTAGCTTTTGCTTGTCTGTAAAGCTTTTAATTTCCTTGTCGAATCTGAATGAGATCCTTGCTGTGTAGAGTAATCTTGGTTGTAGTTTTTTCCCTTTCATCACTTTAAATATGTCCTGCCACTCGTTTTGGCTTGCAGAGTTTCTGCTGAAAGATCAGCTGTTAACCTTATGGGGATTCCCTTGTATGTTATTTGTTGCTTTTCCCTTGCTGCTTTTAATATATTTTCTCTGTATTTAATTTCTGATAGTTAGATTAATATGTGTCTTCGTGTATTTCTGCTTGGATTTATCCTGTATGGGACTCTCTGCACTTCCTGGACTTGACTGACTATTTCCTTTCCCATGTTCGGGAAGTTTTCAACTATAATCTCTTCAAATATTTTCTCAGACCCTTTCTTTTTCCCTTCTTCTTCTGAGACCCCTATAGTTCGAATGTTTGTGTGTTTAATGTTGTCCCAGAAGTCTCTGAGATTGTCCTCAATTCTTTTCATTTTTTTTCTTTATTCTTCTCTGTGGTAGTTATTTCCATTATTTTCTCTTCCACATCATGTATCCTTTCTTCAGCCTCAGTTATTCTGCTATGGATTCCTTCTAGAGAATTTTAAATTTCATTTATTGTGTTGTTCATCATTGTTTATTTGCTCTTTAGTTCTTGTAGGTCCTTGTTAAACGTTTCTTGTATTTTCTCCATTTTATTTCTGAGATTTTGGATCATCTTTACTATCATTACTCTGAATTCTTTTTCAGGTAGACTGCCTATTTCCTCTTCCTTTGTTTGGTCTGGTAGGTTTTAACCTTGCTCCTTTATCTGCTGCATATTTCTCTGTCTTCTTATTTTGTTTAACTTACTGTGTTTGGGGTCTGCTTTTTGCAGGCTATAGGTTCATAGTTCCCATTGTTTTTGGTGTCTGCCCCCAGTGGGTAAGGTTGGTTCAGTGGGTTGTATAGGCTTCCTGGTGGAGGGGACAGGTGCCTGTGTTCTGGTGAATGAGGCTGGATCTTGTCTTTCTGGTGGGCGGGACCGTGTCCAGTGGTGTGTTTTGGGGTGTCTGTGGACTTATTATGATTTTAGGCAGCCTCTCTGCTAATGGGTGGGTTTGTGTTCCTGTCTTGCTCGTTGTTTGGCCTGGGGAATCCAGCACTGTAGCTTGCTGGTCGTTGAGTGGAGCTGGATCTTAGCATTGTGATGGAGATCCCTGGGAGAGCCCTTGCCAATTGATATTACGTAGGCCTGGGACGTCTCTGGTGGTCCAGTGTCCTGAACTTGGCTCTCCCACCTCAGAGGCTCAGGCCTGACACCCATCTGGAGCACCAAGACCCTGTCAGCCACACAGCTCAGAAGAAAAGAGAGAAATAATAAAATAAAAAAGTTATTAAAATAAAAAAATTAAAAATATAAAAATAAAGTGTTGACAAAAAAGAGAAGAGAGCAAACAAACTAATAAATAAATCCTCCAATGATAACAAGCCCTAAAAACTAAACTAAGATAAACATAAAAATCAGTGACTAGTCAAGTCGCCTACAGCAAACCTCAGGTCCATAGTTGCTACCAAAGTCCACCTCCTCAATTTGGGATGATTCGTTGACTGTTCAGGTGTTCCACAGATGCAGGGTACATCAAGTTGACTGTGGAGATTTAATCCGCTGCTCCTGAGGCTGCTGGGAGAGATTTCCTTTTCTCTTCTTTGTTCGCACAGCTCCTGGGGTTCTACTTTGGATTTGGCCCCCTTCTGCATGTAGGTTTCCCTCTGGCATCTGTTTTTCACCCAGACAAGAGCGGGTTAAAGGAGCGGCTGATTAGCGGGCTCTGGCTCACTCAGGCCGGTGGAGGGTGGGGCGGCGGGAGGGGTACAGAATACAGGGCGAGCCTGTGGGCAGCAGAGGCTGGCATGATATTGCAGCAGCCTGAGGCATGCTGTGTGTTCTCCCAGGGAAGTTGTCCCTGGATCACGGGACCCTGGCAGTGGCGGGCTGCACAGGCTTCTGGGAGGGCAGGTGTGGATAGTGATCTGTGCTCGCACACAGGCTTCTTGCTGGCTGCACCAGCAGCCTTAGTGTCTCATTCCCGTCTCTGGAGTCTGTGCTGATAGCCGCAGCTCACGCCCATCTCTGGAGCTTGTTTAGGTTCGTGCTCTGAATCCCCTCTCCTCGCACTCCCGGAAACAATGGTCTCTTGCCTCTTAGGCAGGTCCAGACTCTTTCCTGGACTCCCTCCCCGCTAGCTGTGACGCACTAGCCCCCTTCAGGCTGTGTTCACGCAACCAACCCCAGTCCTATCCCTGGGGTCTGACCTCCAAAGCACAAGCCTCAGCCCCCAGGCCCCACCCACCCCGGCCGGTGAGCAGACAAGCCTCTCGGGCTGGGGAGTGCTGGTCGGCACTGATCCTCTGTGTGGGAATCTCTCCGCTTTGCCCTCTGCACCCCTGTGGCTGTGCTCTCCTCCGTGGCTCCGAAGCTTCCCCCCCTGCCCCGCCCACCCTCATCTCTGCCAGTGAAGGGGCTTCCTAGTGTGTGGAAACTTTTCCTCTTTCACAGCTCCCTCCCAGAGGTGCAGGTCCCATCCCTATTCTTTTGTGTCTGTTTTTTCTTTTTTTCTTCTGCCCTACCCACGTACGTGGGGAGTTTCTTGCCTTTTGGGAAGTCTGAGGTCTTCTGCCAGCGTTCGGTAGGTGTTCTGTAGGAGCTGTTCCACACATAGTTGTATTTTTGATGTATTTGTGGGGAGGAAGGTGATCTCCACGTCTTACTCCTCCACCGTTGAAGGTCCTCCGGTTTCTTATTTTGCAAAGCTAGAATGGAGACAATGGAGAAGGGAAGGAATAAAATATCTGCCTAGCAATGAACTTGTGTTAAAACCAGATAAATTCAATTCATCATTAAAAAATAGTTGAACAGTAAGGAGTCTGGCTCACAGTGGGCATTTGATATATGGGAGTTGAATGAATTAATGGGTGAATGAATAAATTTTGAGACCCAAAGCGGTTAATAGAATGAATGCCTTTTGCACAATATGGGCCTGGTGAGTTGGCTGTAGTTCTGTCCCTTTTTGCATAAATGTGGAAGGTGAGATGTACAGCGTTATCCTGAAATCGGCATCTCCCTTATGTCAAAGGACATGGAATGAGTTAATACCAACATGTACACATGGAATTGTCCTTTTGCTTATTATGAAAGACTGTTTAGCAGAAAAGAGAAATTTCAATCACTACACACCTGTTAGAATGGCCAAAATCCGGAAGACTAACAATGATGTGGAGCAGTAGGAATTCCCATTCATAGCTGTTGGGAATGTCAGATGTACAGACACTTTGGAAGACAGTTTGATGGTTTCTTACAAAACTTACCATACTCTTACCATATGATCCAGCAGTCACGTTCCTTAGTATTTACCCAAAGGAACTGAAAATTTATGTCCACACAAAAACCTGCACAAGAATATTTACAGCAGCTTGGTTCATAGTTGCCAAAACTTGGAAGCAACTAAGATGTCCTTTAGTAGATGAATGGATAAATAAACTGTGGTACATCCAGGCAATGGAATATTATTTAGTGCTAAAAAGAAACGCATTATCAAGCCATGAAAATACATGCAGGAAACTTAAATGCAAATCAGTAAGTGCAAAGAGCCAATTTGAAAAGGCTGCATGTTGTGTGCTTCCAGCTGTGATATTCTGGAAAAGGTAAAACTATGGAGACAGTAAAAAGATCAGTGGTTGCCAGGGATAGGGAGGTGGGAAGGGATGAATAGGCAGAACACAGGGGACTTTGAGGGCAGTAAAAGTTTTCTGTTTGATACTATAATGATGGATACAAGTCATTTTACATTTGCCCAAACCCAGAGAATGTACAACACCATGAGTGAACCCTAATGCAGACTGTGGACTTTGGGAGCTAATGATGTGTCAGTGTAGGTCCGTTGATTGTAACAAAGGTACCACTCTGGTGACAGGATGTTGATAGTGGGGAAGGTACGCATATGTAGAGGCAGGGGGTATATAGGGAATGTTGGTACCTTCCCCTCAATTTTACTGTGAACTTGAAATTACTCTTAAAAAAGTTTTAAAAACTGAAAGCAAAAACAAACAAAAAACCCCACTGAAGTCCTGATAGAAGGGAATTTCCTCAATTTCATAAATAATATCTCCAAAAGCCTACAGTTGCTAACATACTCAGTGATGAGAAACTCAGAACTTTGCCATTATGATCAGGAGCAAGGCAAGGATATTCCCTCTCACAGCCACTTGAAACGACGGAAAAGAGGGAGGGGGGAGGGAGGGGGAGGGAGGGAGGGAGCGGGGGAGGGAGGGAGGGGAGGGGGAGGGAGGGAGGGGAGAGGGAGGGAGGGAGGGAGGGAGGAAAAATTTTAAAGCTTTGAAAAAAAGATTAGAGAGGAAAGCTTGGGAATCTTAACTATTAAGACTTATTCTACCTACTGTTGTCCAGTTCATCTGAGGAGATTTGCTTTCCTCATGTCTTTTTCTAGGCTGTGATTCTGGGAGATGTAACCCAGTCCCTGCCTGGCTCTAGACAACTGAATACAATCCCGGCTCAAGCTTGTTTAGTGATAAACCATGAACTATTTCATACTTTCACCAAAAAAATTTAGCAAATGGGGTCATGGACATGAACATCTTGTTTCTCTTAGGATTACTGTGTAATTAATTCCTGTTAGTAAGAAAAACCACATTTAGGGGCTGCCATATGTGACTGTTTTATTCTTCATTTGTCTGTGAGAATAATGATCTTTGTATTATTTATCATCTGAAGGCCAATGAAAAAGTATTTGCCTTGTGTGGTTAAAGCTGCCTTGTTTTTCAGGGATTTCTAGTTCCACCTGGAAAGAAGGTGAGATCAAGAATCATTTTTTCTCAGCTGACAAGCTCCCCTGACTGATGACTTTAGACTATGTCCACAGAGGTCATGGCCACAGTGAGGTGGCTGGGCCTTGGTGGTATTCAGTTCCCAGCAATGATTAATGATCGCCACGTCGTCATGCAGCCTGGGGTTGTCAGATCTTCCAAATTTTTAGGAGAACCTAGGAATCTGGCTCTGTAGGTAACACATGCATATATTTAACTTTTGTCAGTTGTTGCTACATGAAAATTATTGTTTTAAATTGTGAGATCCAAACAAAACATGAACATAGGCTGGTTTCTGGCGTCTAGATGAAGGATGGCATTGGCCTGACCTTGGCTCGGGGAGCGGTCTCCTGTCTGCTGCTCCCCTTACTTGCAGTTGCCCTAAAGGTGACAGGGAGGCATGCGGGCCAAGCCCGCAGCTCATCTACAGAAATGTGCTGTTTTGTGGTCTTTGGAGGACTTTGAGGTGCTGCGTGAGAAAAAAAAAATCGAGGCAATGAATGCGAAGTAACAGGTCCTAATACCTGAAGGCAAGTACTACAAACTGGAAGCCTGCACTCCCCCTGGCCAGGGTCTCTTTTGGTCTACAAGGTGTGCCTGTCATTCCCTTGCCTTCCGCTTGCTCATCCCTTGTATCGTACAGCTGGCCAGCTGCACACTGTGGTGTTAGCTGCTGGATCCTTAGAGGCATTTGAGTTGCAAACCCTCCTGTCAGCTGCTAGCTACGAGCATCTCGGGAAAAGGAACACGCGCAGTTGGCTTTAAGACTTCTTTGGACTTGAACAAAGAGTAAGGTAGGCCCTGAGCCAGAATGGAGGACTAATTCTTCTACTTTCCAGCTCAGGATTCTGCAAAGGTTCTCCATCCCAGAGATCCCAACATCTTCTGCACATTCTGTCACCTCGTCAAGTCCTACTTACTCCTTAGGCCACAGATTCTGGGTCTCTGAGCAGGATTTATTTGTTCCACTGTCGTGCTCCTGTTGTGGCCTTGGACTAGCTCAACGCCTTGATGACATTCTTCGAAAGTTTTCAGTTGAGATAGCTACAACCGAGAGCTGCTAGGGCTTGAGGTCGTTTGTATTCTCCTTGGTCTCCTCTGGACCTAGGATATTTTCTGGCACACAGTAGGGGGTTAAAAAGATTTGCCGATTAGGAAATGGCAAAGATTCAGATTGTCTTCAAGGTGGATGCGTGGGTTCCATTGAAAGTCTGATTTTGCAATGTTGCCATGGGCCTTCCCCTCTGAACGCTGTAAGAAGGCTGTGGGTACCTTACTCCCGTTGTCTTCTTTTTTCTCATTGGAGAAACGGGAGGATGGAGGCAAGAGATAGTGTGGCTCTGAGACTTTTCTCCTTTACATTATCCATGCTATTGACGGGGCATTAAAACCCAACCTCCTCTACAGCGGCATGTTCAGCAAGCCCCCGACTGCTGGAATCCAGTTCGTCAACTGAGTTTCAGAGCAGCAGATCTGTATACTGTGTTCCCTTCAGCTGACCACCACTGGCTGCATGGGAGACAGGGCTGGGGGAGGCGGGGTGGTCAGGCTAAGAGAGAGCTGGAGTGGGGGAGGGGAGGCGGCGGGTGTGTGTATGTGTGTGTGTGTGTGTGTGTGTGTGTGTGTGTGTGTGTGTGTGAGAGCTCTCCATGTGAACTTCCCCCCCACCCCCCTTCCAAATCGTAAATTAACAACAGGGGACCTTGTTAAGTGCAGCTTCACAAATTAATATGAAATATAGTGCTTTTTCATAAGCTTGAGAACCAGATTTAAAAGCATATTGGTGTTTGTACACAGCAGGCCGTAATGATCCATTATCCTGCAGACAGAGGAGCTTGCAGCAACACATAAAGAAGACGCAATTGGGCCATCTGCTTTGATTTCTGCAGCGTCCCCAGAGATCCAGGGGAGGAGCTGACAGTCCTCTCCATCTGCCCTTACATTATCAATTACAGTTGAATTATGCCGTGTGCTGCAGGGCTGGCAGATACGGATGGGAGATTGTGGCACCTGAAAAATATAGAAGAAAATCCATATGTTGGGAGCCAGCTGTTTATTTACAAGTCCTTGACATATTTCCTCACTTTCTCGGCTGTTGCCTTTTTTAAGGTTCCTAGAGACATTGCAGTTTAGTGCGAACTTGAGAAGAAATTAGGTGTAACAACATAGCACCACATGAATAATATTTCAGGTTCCTTTTTTACAGCTGAAATGCACACGGAGCAAAAAACATCAGGTCGAACAGATTTTAAATTATGAAAAAAAATAAGTTGTGAACACATCTGGGGTGGCTGCTACAGCTTGTGATGTTTATAAAACATGTCGGAACAGGCGAGGACGTGCACACTATACATTTTTGGCAGCTTAGAAATCATGTGCAAAACTGTAAGTTTTATGAAATGGTAAGTGTTTATGAAAGCTTAGGGAGTTAGGGGGTAGAAAGTGCAGTGGCCCAAGGAACTTCTAGGAAGGCGGCTTTAAGAATGCAGTGTTTTGTCTTGAATTGATTTGTAGTTTTTTGCTTTTTCAACAGGGGCTTAACTTGTTCCTGGTTCAGTTGGTTCTAGACTGGTGAGGTGGAGGGCCACCACATTCATTCGGTTGGGCTGGGGTTTTACGGTATGGGATGCCGTCCAGCCGTGTGGAACTTTACATTTTGTTCTCATTTCATGCCATGTCCTCTCCCCACATCCACTCAGCCAGAGAGTCTGTGTGCTCGTGTTTGCTCAGCTGAGGGTTCCAGCTCAGTGCATCTACAGCTTTGGGGAAGAGTTGCCGCGACTTAGTACTTGCAGATGGTCGGGAACAAGAGGACTCACACTGGCTATGAGGAGAGGCTATTTTTTGAGATGCCCCTGGAAGCAGAGATGCTGGCAGGGTGAATGAAGAGACCGAGAGTAGAAGTCGAGCCCCAATTTTCCACCATTCACTTGCCGCTCAGGGCCAATTTAGAGGGCCTCGTGGTCTCTAGGCTAACTCCACGATGCCAGCACTTAACTCTTACTTGCTTTATACTTTGGGCATGTGTTATACTTCTGAGGGCGTTAACTGAGAGCTTCCTGAAAGAAGAGATGAACTTATTTATTTTTACTTCTTTCTTAGGACCAGCACGGCACTTGGCATTCCTGAGAGTTCATAAAATATTGGATGCATCAGTGAATGGATGAATGAATGATGTCTTCAGGGTTTTCTGTATGTTGAATAATAGGCTTAGCAGCAGCAAGTGCAAAATTTAGGAACTCCAGAATTCTGGCGTTCCGTGATATGGCCATTGGGACACCAGCTTTCTGCTAACGACGTCTCCTCTAACCTGACCAGTGTAGGCAGCATGAGCATATCTTCCTCTTTGTGACCACGGGGCAGCTCCCTGGAGAAGAGGGACCACCATGGGGTTGTGTTCACAGGCTATGCTGACTCTTCCTCTTCTTTGTTCCACAGCCTCTTAGCCACTGGAGTCTACTGACTTTCTTCCCATCCCCTCCCGGGTCCTTACTGTCTGTGCTTATTCATCGTCTTTGGAAATGGGCTCACGTGTGTGCAGTGATCTCCATCACGTTTCATAGTAAAAGCTCAGCTCATAAGAGCTTTCATACTACACCATTAGGACCGCGTGTAATACTGTGTGAGGCCCAGTGCAGAATGATCCAAAATTAAGGATTTCAAGACGGTGACACGAGAGCATTAACCAAGCACAGAGCCCTTCTAAGTGTGAGGCCTCGTGCACCTGCACAGGCCACATGCCCACGAAGCTGGCCCTGTTGGTGCCACAGCTGCCACATCCACTGGTGCTCGGTCCACCACGACTGATTTTATCGCTCCTTCTCGATCTCTTTTCCCCTTTTCCCCTTCATCTTCCTCCTCTTCTGTCTTCTTCCTCCTTCTCCTCAAGACATTATGCAAAAATCTCTTACCTGCTTCCGGGCTTCATCTTTCCCTTTGCCCTCATTTTTTCGCTCAGATACAGAATGGCATCTCCTTTAAAGGTGGTCTCATCATTTTTCTTTCCTACCTCTGACTTCTGTTCTGATTGACTTGAAATGTCTCAGTCAGGTTTTTGGTTCCTCTCTCAAGAGACCTAACCTAATTGTGCTTACTTTACAGGGTTGCCTTGTTGCTTCAATAATAACCCAAATGAATAGAAATATAGGCATCATTTTGCACGTTCCTTGGAACATGGTACGTGCTCAGAATATCCGCCGTCCTCCTCTTCCCCTTCAATCTTCTCCTCGTCATTGTTATAATTGACTCCATCATCTACCCAGCAGGAATCCTTGGGTCTAGGCAAAATTTTTATTTTGTTCTTTCATGTGTCATGATAATTTTTCTCCCCCATTCATTAGTTTTGTTTTTTCGTTTGGTCATTCTGTCATTTGTTTATTCAGCGTCATTTATTGGTTCCCAGAATGCACAAAGATGGAAAAAAGGCCAGGATATCCTCTATTATTTTTTTAAAATATTTTTGATTCTTTTTCTGTTCTCTCTTTCATGTCTATAATCTCCTTTAATCCTCATATCATACTTATGAGAAAGGGTATAGCAATAAGGTTGCTCAGGGTGGTGAACTGAATTGGCTAAGATTACATGGAAGGTTAGTGGCTGTTAAGGACTGAACTGTATCTTCCTGCCCCCACCAAATTCATACACTGGAGCCCTAACGCCATCGTGACTACACTTGGAAATATGGCCTTTAGGGAAGCAGTTAACGTTAAATGAAATCACAAGGATAGGGCCCTAATCCAATAGGATTGGTGTCTTTATAATAAGAGGAAGAGACACCAGACATATCTGTCTCTCACCATGCATGCACAGAGGAAAGGCCCTGTGAGAACACAGCGAGAAAGCCCCGTCTGCAAGCCAGGAAGAGCGCTGTCATCAGAAACCAAATTTGCCACACCCTGATCCTGGACTTCTAGCCTTCAGAACTGTGAGAAAATAAACTTTTTGTTGTTTAAGCTACCTAGTTTGTGATGTTTTGTTATAGCGTCCTGAGCAGGCTGATACAGTGGCAAAGCCAGGTTTGGAACCCCGCATCTGTGTGCCCCTAAGGTAATGCTCCTTCACCACTGAGCAGTGGCTTCTGAGCTAGCCTATAAATTCCTTGCATATGGTGACCCAGACTTTTACTTCTTTTGCATCATCCATTGACTCCAGCTGAGCATATGCAGAAGAGTCAAAATGAAAAGGAATGGAGGGAATCCCCTGGTGGTCCAGTGGTTAGGACTCTGTGCTTTCACTGCCATGGACCTGGGTTCAATCCCTGGTCAGGGAACTAAGATCCCACAAGTTGTGGAGCACGGTCAGGAAAGATAGATAGATAGATAGAAAGGAAGGAAGGAAAGAAAGGAAGAAGGAAAGGGAGGAAGGGAGGAAGAAAGAGAAAAAGAAAGAGAAAGAAAGAAAGAAAGAAGGAAAGAAGAAAGAAAAAGAAAATGAATGGATGCCTGAGGGAGAGAAGAAAATCATTAATGTTCCATCAGCTGGTATCCTTGATATCTTCTATTTGGGTTGTCTGTTGCTACTTAACAAATCACCACGTGATTCACTGGCTTAAAACAGCAACAACTATGCCCTTGCTCAAGATTCTGCAATTGAGGTAGTGCTCAAAAAGGAGAGCTCACCTCTGCTCCATGCGGCCTCAGTGGGGATGGCTCCCATGTGGCTGGAGGATCCATTTCTGATTTGGCAAGTTGGAATGCTGGCTGCCAGCTAGGAGCTCACCTGGGACTGTTGGCCATGTCTTGTTTCTCCTCCATGGGCCCTCTTCCTGGCTTGGCCGGGCTTCTGATAACATGAAGGATGGGACCCCAGAGGGAGCACCCCAAGACCAAGTGCTTTCCGAGGACAAGTCCCAGCATCCAAGACTGCACTGCCCAGTACAGTAGCCACTAGCTGCATGTGGCTAGAGAGCGCTTGAAATATGTTTAGTCTGAATCGAGATATGCCTTAAGTACGAAATACACACCAGAGTTTGAAAGCTGCATCTGAAAAACAAAAGGTAAAACATCTCTAGTACCTTTTAAAAATATTGACCCCATTTTGGAATGACGATATGTTACACATGGGCAAAATAAGATATACTATATTGAAATTAACTTCATTACTTTTTAAAATTTGGCTGCTGGAAATTTGAAAATGTCTGTTGTGCTGCTCCCAGAGTTTATCAGGCCTCTGCCTGCATCACACGTGCCACTTACCAGGAGCCAAAGCTAATCACATGACCAAGCTGGAGTCATGCTGGGAAGAAGCTACACAAAGGTGTGACCACCCAAGTAACAATCTACCACGACTTCCAAGGTTTTCATTTTGTCAATTAAAAAAACATTATACTGCAATTTTGTAAAATGCAAAAAGCTCTATAAAAAGTGTTTCCAGAGAAAACACTTCCAGCTTCAGTACTTAATAAGATACAGTACTTTAGGTATTTCAGCAGTGGTTATACAAATATTAGCCGCCTATTATATGCAAAGCTCCAGCTACTGAAGCAGAGGAGTTAAGGGCTCTCATGTGACTTAAGACTTGAGAAATTTACAATTAATTTCTGGAATGGAAGAATGAACAATATAAAACTCGGCCATACTAAGACCTAGTTGCATGTTAGAGAATAAGTGCCACACGGGCTACTTGCTTATCCTTGGTATCTCCAGTTATGTCGTCTTTTTATTTTTGGGGATGTGCCTTTTCCTCATCTGGGTTCCTGAGATTCTGATTCATGAGATCAGAGGTAGAACCAACATAGGAATGTTTGACAAGTATAATTTAATTAGATAATTTTTATGTGCATCTCTGGTTGAGAACCATAGGAGGGTATGTTTCATGGGTGTTCATGGGATGTGAAGATAGAAGAGGAATGAAGTCCAGGGTGTTTCTGGAATAAGGGGTCCTTAGATGTGGGATGGGTTTCAGCCCCTGATAAGAGTTCAGAAGATGCTAAAACTTCCACAGTATTACATAAATCAGCAGACAACAGTTCTGAGATTGCTTCACCCTCGGGCATCTTGGGCATGGGGGGTGGCAGTGAGGTGAATTTCAAATTTTTGCTCTCAGTACCAGGGAATTGGCTGGTATGATGTTCACACAGGGATGGAACATGGCTGCAGTAGTTTGCTAGGGCTGCCATAACAAAGTTCCACAGACCTGGTAGCTTAAATGACAAAAGTTCATATTCTCACAGTTCTGGAGTCTGGAAGTCCAAGATCAAGGTGTTGGGAGGGTTGCTTTCTTCTGAGACCTCTCTCCTTGGCTTGTAGGTGCTATGTTCTCCCTGTGGCTTCACATGGCCTTCCCTCCATTGTGTCTGTGTCCTAATCTCCTCCTCATGGAAGGACACCAGTCAGATTGGATCAGGGCTAACCCTAACACCCTCATTTTAACTTAATCACCTCTTTAAAGACCCTATCTCTAAGTCTAATCACATTTTGAGGTTCTGGGGCTTAGGATTTTGACATACGTTTTTGAGGAATAGCATTCAACCAACAACAGATGATTTCTAAGATGGGCACTCTCTCTGACAGAATGGTTTCTATGTTCAAAAGCATGAAAATTTGTTTGAAAAACAGAAATAGATATAATATTTCAGATGCATTACAAAGTTGTCTATTTCTTACTTTCTGAGGCCATCTTTCCATGGTGAAATGAGACCAAAACACATAGTTGCAAAATCAAAAAGAGTAAAACTAAGAATTTCAGGTATTTGCTGTTGATACATACACACACACCATTTGGAGGGCACTTTCTGAAGCTTCTCTTTCCCCTTGCTTGGGTCAGAAGCAGGGCCTTAATAAAACAAAAATATAACCCTGGGTCTTCGGACAGAATAACCACCTCTGAGAACCCATGATGGCACTGGTCTGTAGACCCGAGTCCCAGATCACACAGCCAGTGAAGTCTGGGTTCAAGTCACAACCACAGGAGAACTCTCTCTCTAGTTCTCTGTTTTGGTGCCTGGTGTTTTTCATACAATAGATGATGAATATTTGTTGTGTAGTCACTGCTAAAACACCTGAAGTACTACACCCTATCATGTACGAAAGTTGGAAGTTTTTTCTATGACTTTTTATAGAGCTTTTGGTATCAGGTCATTTTACAAAGTTACATTCAGTTGTGCTTTTTTGTTTTTTTTAAAAATAAATTTATTTATTTATATTTTTGGCTGTGTTGGGTCCTCATTGCTGCACGCGGGCTTTCTCTAGTTGCAGCGAGCAGGGGCTACTCTTTGTTGTGGTGCACGGGCTTCTCATTGTGGTGGCTTCTCTTGTTGCGGAGCACGGGCTCTAGGTGTGCGGGCTTCAGTAGTTGTGGCACATGGGCTCAGTAGTTGTGGCTCGCGGGCCCTAGAGCGCAGGCTCAGTAGTTGTGGCATATGGGCTTAGCTGCTCTGCGGCATGTGAGATATTCCTGGACCAGGGCTCGAACCCATGTGCTCTGCATCGGCAGGCAGATTCTTAACCACTGCGCCACCAGGAGAGTCCCTCCATTGTTTTTTAAATTGAACAAAATGAAAACACTGGAGGATGTAGTATAATATTAAGGATGCATTCATTCAGTTAAGACAGGGCAAAGCATTCCAGAAAGAATAAATAGCATATGCAAAATCTGGGAGGGAACAGGATGAATTCAAAAGATTGAAAGGTGCCCAGTTTGATCTCAGTGGCCAGTGAGGGGATCATGCAATGAGAGGTGTGGTCTGGGACTTTAAGGGTGTGTCATTTGAGGATGAGTAGGGTCCTGGAAGCTTCCATCTCCATATTGGAAGGCTTTCTAAGTGGAATGAAGTGTTTTCATACACTGCATTGTTTTTCATGCCTACCACCCTGCGTCAGACCTTTCCAAGAAGGATTCAGCTTAAGTGAGTAGTACTTTCATGTGTCAGAAGTCATCAAGAGTCAAGTCTTTTCTCCTTAACCTCCAGTCCCCACAGTACTGAAACTTTCTAGTAGATGGTTAGAAAAAGAATTTTCTCCTGGACTACCATGTCTTACCGTAACTTCCTATTATACATTTTCTGGGACCTCCCCCGGTGCTCCCATGAGGGGTGCCTCCCATGTCCTCTGAAAACATCCAGTCTGAAGCTACAATTCCACTTGATAACTGCTATTTTTTTTTCTCTGGCTCCACTTTCCAGAAATCTTACCTGTGAGGCTACCTGAAGGTGTCCTAGAGTGGTTCCTGCTGATAATACCCAGGGAGGTCCCACTTTTGTCTCTGCCAAGGGTCTGAACCTCAGGGAATGACATGCCATCCTTCAAATCCTCAGGCAAGAAAATATGGCATCAACTGTAACTCACTCATGAATTCTAACAATTCTTTGTCATTTTTGTACTTGCCCTTTCTTCTGCCTGGGAAGCTCCTTCCCCAGATATGTTTATGGCTCCTCCCCTCACTTCCTTCAGGTCTCTACTCAAATATCATCAGAGAGGGCTTCCCTGGCCACCCTAGAATAAAAGGATCCCTCCCTGTTTATCTTCCTTACCCTAACTTCTTCATATTTTTCTTTAGCCTGCTCTAGCAGGTCCCCTAAAAGTTAATGTCAGGTCTCTACTCAAACATCATCAGAGAGGGCTTCCCTGGCCACCCTAGAATAAAAGGATCCCTCCCTGTTTATCTTCCTTACCCTAACTTCTTCATGTTTTTCTTTAGTCTGCCCTAGCAGGTTCCCTAAAAGTTAATGTCCCCTGATGCTGCTGAAGTCATAACTCACCGATCCTCCATTCTTTCATTGCACCAAGGCTTTTTGAGCACCTACTATATGGAAGGGACCATGCTAAGTTATAGAGGTAAAGAGAAGAGCAAAAGACACAACTAGCAAAGAAGTGAATAAATGCATTTGGTCATCTTACGATGGAAACAGGGAGGCCTGTTAGGGGCTTACCTGAACTTGAGTGGCCAAGGAAGGCTTTGTGAGGAAAGCATCTGTAGGAGCAGGTTGCACCAGCCTCTGTTCCGTCACTTTCTAGCTCTCACCCCTCTCATGACGTGGGCTCAAATCCAGGCCCAGGAGCTGGGCAGGGAGCAGATGCTGTGTCATCCCCTCCATCAGTCTGTCTCCCTCCCTTTCCTACTTTCACCTTCTGCCAGTTACAAGATGCTTCTGTGCGTGAATATGGATGGGTACAAATAGATGATCCAGGGATGGGGTTGGGAGGTGGCCGGGAAGAAGACAAGCTCATGCTCTTTGACAGTGTCGAAGCCCTGGTTGAGTCAAGTGCCATGACATTTCATAATGTCTCACCCCACCCTACCTAAGCCTGATTTTCTGGCCTTTTTGATCTCAAGAAACTCAAAATCTTCTCAAGATATATAACAGTGATCTTTTCAAAATGCAAATCTGGTCACACCACTCCCCTACCCTAGCTTAAAACTTTGCAGCGGGGTCCCACTGCTCTGCCCTTGGGATAAAAGCTACTTCCGGCTCGGGGACCTTGTATGGTGTCTCTAGCCTCTCCAGCCCAGTCTGCGGTCACCACCACCCTCACTGTCCCCTGTGGTCACACTGGGGAACTTTGAATCCTTTGGATTCACCCTGCTTCCTCCCAGCTTTAGCACATGCCATTCCTTCTTTCTAGAATGCTTTTCGCTCTGTCTTAACCAGGTTAACTCATTCTTAATATTTAACTCAAATATTATTTCTTTGAGGACGCCTCCCATGGTCACTTTATAGCATGCGGCAGGATTATGATTTCACATAAATCTGTTTGATTGATTCATGTCATCTCCCCCATTAGAAAGTAAGCTCTGTGGATTGTGACCATTTCTGCTGACCACTGCATGCCCAGCCTTAACCTAGGGCCTGCAGTGTAGGAAGTACTTGCTAGTATTTGTTGAATGAGTAAACAATCGAATCAATAAAAATCTCTTTCTTTGTACTCCCCTTCAGGCATAAACAAGAAATAGTTGCTGGAGAAAAGGCAGTCCTGGCCAGGCACACAGTCCACTGCATGGAAAATATGGGGTCATTGTTCCTAAGAGGCAACTCCCTTCTTCTTTTTTTTTTTTTTTGCGGTACGCGGGCCTCTCACTGCTGTGGCCTCTCCCGTCGCGGAGCACAGGCTCCGGACACGCAGGCTCAGCGGACATGGCCCACGGGCCCAGCCGCTCCGCGGCACATGGGATCCTCCCGGACCGGGGCACGAACCCGCATCCCCTGCATCGGCAGGTGGACTCCCAACCACTGCACCACCAGGGAAGCCCAACTCCCTTTTTGCACATTGCTTATTCATTGGTTTTACTAGAAAGAGTCCAGCCTTGTAGACAGCGATGTTTGTGGTGAGGGTGGGGTGGGAAGGGTGTCCGAGGAAGAACACTCGAAGTGGCCTGACCTCTACTTCTGTGTGTGACTGTTCCTGTGACTCGGTGTACAGAGAGAGATGACGTCTACATTTATTTTCCCACCTTATTTTTTCTACTGTTCCTTCCTTCTCAGTCCAAGTTACAGCTTTTCCCAAAGGTTCTCAGTGTAAATGGAATAAAATTGCTTGGGATCATAAATAAGATTCAAGAGGAGTAACCAGCAGAGGTTTGGGGGACGATGGCTTCTCCTTCCTCCTCTATAATTTATTGTTTTTCCGCCGTAGGAAGCCAAATGATATTTCTCTAATTAACAGACACAGGCAACTATAGTATAAATCAACATCACAGCCTTTTTAGTGATGCAATCACTTTATGATCAGGGGATATAAATGAAACATCACAAATGCATCTCAAGCAGCAAAACATAATGGAATAAGCGAGAGGGGTTGTCTGTCTCTGGGGACTGTGGGCACTGAGGGGATCTTCGCTCTGGAAGCTGCTGATTTTGCCCTAGCATAACCTGAGGAGTGTATCCTGCCCATGGTTAGGGGCACTGAACAGTCATGTACTTTCTGTCTCATGTTGCCTGTAGGTATGAGTTTGGTGTCTGTACCCTGGAGAGACCAGGATCTGGGTGGTAACCTCAGCCTTGGAACTTATTCCCTGCATGACCTTTGGGAAGTCACTTGCCTCCATGAGCTCTGTTTTTTCATTGCACATTGGTTATAATAATGGTACTTTACTTCATAGCATGATTGTGGGCATTAATGCATTAATGCATGCAAGGAACTTAGGGTAGTATCTGACATGTAAAGAGAAATTTAATTCAATTAAGCTCTTATGATTGTGATTTTCATTATTATTATCCCCAGCCTCATGTCTCTCCATGTCTCTCCATTTTAGCGTGCATAATCACTTAAAATGCTGATTTCTGGGTGACAGGCCCCACAGTCTGATTCCACAATCTGGGGGAGAGCCCAGGACTCTGCATTTTAACAACCTTATTGATGCTTCTGGTATTGGCAGTCTGTGAATTAATTTGGAAAGCACTGCTTTATGGCATGCATGGAAAGTTGAGGCATTTGCTGAATACCTACCTGCTAGGGAAACATCCAGGGAGCAGATTTAAACTATATGTATATTTCCTTCTAGGAAGTGGACTGTGGATGGGCTTTGCCGGGGGCACCATACCTTCCCTATTTCCCTAACACAGAGCTAGATTCCAAAGCACAGAGGATGGCTGGGAGATGAGGCTGCATCTGGAGATAAGGGTGGAGAAGATGAACCACAATAAATCCTTTCTGTTCACACAGCTTAGATCTTTTCTTCCTCCCTGGTCCCCTTTCTCTTTCCCAAATTTGGTAATTATTTATTAGTTCCTCCCAACCTAAAACCTGAGGGAGGGGATAATATGTTACAGTTTATAAAACATTTATCTGTTCATGATCTCATGTAAAATTCCCAATCCTGTGAGACCAGCAGGAAAGAGAAGTGATTATCTCTATTTAACAGTTGAGAAAACTGAGGTTCAGAAAGAAAAGAGAATTTTTCTGAGGTCACGCAGTTCTTAAGGGATAAGTGAGTCTTGATTCCAGGATTTTTAATCCTGAATCTAATATTTTTCTCACTGTGACATAGAGCCTTTGGTCATTTCCCTTTCTTATAAACAAATAACTGGTGTATGACAACCATGTGTAGACAATGATTATATTTTGAGTGTGTCTGTGTCAGTGTGTCTGTGTTTGTGTGTGCTGGAGGTGTGGGTGTGGAGCCACCTAGTAGAGCTCCTGTCCCCTTGTTCCAACATCTTGTGATTCCCCCAGTACTATCCCACCCACCCCAACCTCAGGGTCCCAGTTAAGTTTTCCATTTTTTAACTAAAGAAACACTATTGAAACTCTGTTCCTGACATTTTAAGCAAGTTCAGTAGCCATTGTCCCTAGAAGTCTTGGAGCATTTTATAGAATGCTGTGACATTTTAAAAGTTGAAAGAATTATGTGTTTGAGGACACATGGGCATTTCCTTCTCCCCTTTGCCCCTTCTCCCATTCAGTCACCTAGGCATTCTGTGTTCACTGCTCAAGGGAAGGATGACCGAACCCCAATGAAAGGAGGAGTCCTCGATGGGTAACTGCATTTCCAAAGCCCAGGCTGTAGGTTGAGGGGAAGATCCACGAGCATAACTTGAGCATAGATCTGGGCAAAGCCTAATAAGCAAGGAATAAACAAAAGTCCTGGACTTTGGGAAGGGAGAGGATGGCAGAGGTAAAGAGGGAGAGCGGTTAGTGGGCTTATGAAGCTGGCTGTGAGTGGAGGGAGCAAGTGGGCAGAGCAGAGCCCGCATCCAGAGGCTCCTCAACCTCTGCCTCAGCATCCTCTCAGAAAGGCCTTGTCAGTGGTGTACACTTAGAAGATGAAGGGGGACCTCTTCTGTATCTTCAGAGGGCCCAGCCATCCCTCCCCTCGGTTGAATATAGCATAGAGCCTGCCCTGGGGACCTACAGTGGCTGCCCTTCCCGTTGGTCGAGCCCCTTTCACCCACCCCATGTGGCCAACCCTCATTTCAATACCATGGGACACTTATATATACCTGAGGCCAAGGGCGTGTGTCCTGGGCACCCAGAGGGTGTTGTGGTGTGTTTTTTATTAAGTTTTATTTTTTTATTTTAAGTTTTATTTTTTTAAGCTTTATGTATTTTTTAATCTTTATTTTTTAACTTAATTTTGTTAGAGCAGGTTTAGGTTCACAGCAACATTAAGGAAGTGCAGAGATTTCCCATGTGGCCCCGCCCCCATGTAGGCGTGGCCTCCCCAGTATCAACACCCCCACCAGAGGGGGACATTTGTTACAATTGATGAACCTACTGATACACTGACACATCCTTATCAGCCAGAGTTTATAGCTTACACTGTGGTTTACTGTTGATGTTGTACATTCTGTGGGTTTAGGCAAATGTATAATGGCACGTATCCATCATTATAGTATCATACAGAGTATTTCTGCCATAAAAATCCTCTGTGCTCTGCCTGTTCATCCCTCCCCACCCCGCAAGCCTGGTAACAACTGACTTTTTTACTGTCTCCATAGTTTTGCCTTTTCCAGAAGGCAAAGAAGTTGGGATAATACAGTATGTAGCCATTTCAGATTGGCTTTTTACACTTCACAGTATGCATTCAAGCTTCCTGCATGTCTTTCCCTGCATAGCTTGATAACTCATTTCTTTTTAGCACTGAGAGATATTCCATTATCTGGATTTACCACGGTCGATTTATCCATTCATCTACCAAAGGACATCTTAGTTGCTCCCAAGTTTTGGCAGTTATGAATCAAGCTGCTGTAAATGTTCCTGTGCAGGTTTTTGTGTGGACATAAGTTTTCAGCTCCTTTGGGTAAATGCCAAGGAGCATGACTGCTGGATCATACCATAAGAGTATGTTTAGTTTTATAAGAAACTGCTAAACTGTCTTCCAAAGTGGCTGTACCGTTTTCCATTCCCACCAGCAATGAGTGCTAGTGAATGAGTGTTTCTACTGTGCTGCATCTAAGCCAGCATTTGACGTTGTCAGGGTTCTGGACTTCCGTCTTTCCTATAGGTGTGTAATGGTATCTTGTAGTGATGGTGGTATTTTAAAGAAAGCCCTCAGCATCAGTACTGGAGTGGGACCAGTGAGCCATCTCAAACATCTCTTCTATCCTCAGAGCCCAGACAGTGGTTAGTGTACCTGTGCTGCACATATATATACACGGGAAATCAGGCCCCATGGAATTTTGTGCTACATCAGGTAGAATTTTATATTATATTTGAATATAAATGTGAATACAAGTGCTGCTAGTTTAAAAACAATGATGGAAGGAAACACTTGATATGAGAATACCTATCAATTCTTGTTCATGTATGCATTTATGGATTGGTTGGTCCATTGGCTGCAAAGCTGAAAAGGAAAATCACTACTTAATTGCAGTGACAAGATGCGTGAACCAGCTCGTGTAGCATGAGTTTCCAGGTGGTTGTGCTCTAAGAATCCCTGCACTTCCCCTCTGGAGTAACAGCCAGTTTGCTTCCAGACATTCCTGATGCCTGATACCGGGCCTTCCGAGGGTCTGTGGGCCACAACAGTGTAGTGTCTTTTCCACAATAGCTACCTTACTTTTTTTTTTTTTTTAACTTTTATTGCGGTATAGTTGATTTCCAATGTTGTGTCAGTTTCAGGTGTACAGCAAAGTGAATCAGTTATACATGTATCCACTCTTTTTCAGATTCTTTTTCCATATAGGCCATTACAGAGTATTGAGTAGAGTTCCCTGTGCTATACAGTGGGTCCTTATTAGTTATCTGTTTTATATATAGTAGTGTGTAATGTCAATCCCAATCTCCCAATTTATCCCTCCCCACCTTTCTCCCCAGTATGTGACTCTATTTCAGAGGAAATATACCATATCTTAATTACATTGTTTTTCTTAAATGGGAGCCACTCCATGAGGCTAAACTATCATTTTGCTGCTGCCATCTGATTCAGCCCAAGTCCAAAGCTATTAAAATCTTCGTGAGGAGTCTGGAGATAACATGGCTGCCAAACTTCTGCTTTAACAACCAAGTCTTTTGTCCCCGCTGCTATTGTGAATTCTGAATTCCACCCGGTGTCAGCAGTCTTCCTGTTAAGGCTCTATTGATCTAGAGACGGATGAACTCATTTTTCTTTTCAAGGTATGGAAGTGGATGTGGTCCTGGCACTTAACTAGATGGTGGGAGGAGGTTGGCTTCTAGCCCCCACCTTGGCCCACCATGTCTAATTAAAATGGAGTCTGCCTTCTTTGATGAGTTCATAAGTGTTTTACAGACAGGCGGGATGTAGCAACTTTGCAAGACACTGTTTAAAGATCTTCAACATCTGAGAAAGCCACAAAATCCAATAATCCTACTTTCAGAACTCCAGGGTGCCCACGAGATCAATCTCATATCTAAATATCACATAAAGAGAGTGCATTGCATTATAGACTGGTTTCTATTGAACACCACCTAAGAAACAGCATTAGACAGTTTTGAAAAAGAATGGAGACTATACCAAAGGGAATGGAAAAGGTTGTCAAATTCTAGAGAATTTTCCCCGTGATTAAAGCTGCACTTTCAAAATTGTTACATTATTAACAAAAGTCAGCTTAGCTCCAATTTATCTTTTGGACAGTTTCTTGATGGATTAGATGTTGGGAATAAACGGGAAGAGCTTTTATGTTCCTTTTTGGGCACAGACAAAGCTGCTATTAATTCTTCTCTTGGTACCTGCAGTAATAGCTGCATGAGGTCCTTCTGAGTAGGTTAATGAGTGTTGAGGTGGTGTTATTTTTAATGGGAGGAGCACCTAGACCCGTGCCCATTCTGGCATGTGCCCCTCAATGCAAGGTGTGTGTGTCTGGTATTTGTTAGCAGATGGGACCCAAGCACAGAAAAGAGAGCATTTGATTCAAATATGCGGAGAGCTTCCTTTTGCTGAGGCTGGAGGGGGTTCCTTTAGCTGCTTCTTTCTTGACAAATAATAGCATTGAGGGATGCTTTCCATTTTTCTTTAGAATAAGAAATAGATTTACTTGGCTTGACATTTTATTTCAGCTTTTCAGTATTATTGTTAATATTTCTAAAGCTGTGCTTTATGGAACACTAAATCCGTGCATATGGGAAGCAAATATCCCTGCACTTAATTAAACTTGAAAAATGCTGGTGGAACAGATTTGAAAAGTTTTCCTTACTGCAGGACTTTTCAGAGCCTTTAATATGCCAAGCTGCCCTGTGAATTTTCAAAGGGCTAGAAAGGGAAGCTAATATTGAATTTCCTAAACGTATTTGATCATGAAATTCTTTATCAACAGACCTCTCTTGACAACTTCTTGGGAATATGCTTTGGAAAATGCTTGCTGCTCCGGGTACACATTACATTTCATTAGCACCTTACAGTGTAGTCTAAGATGGAGAGATTCAAACAAAAGGGACAGTCAGGCTGGTTAGTTTCCCTTAATATACACCCCCGCATCTCCTATGAGCTCTCCCAAGACTGGGTTTTCAAAACTGCAACAATTGCCTAAGTCTCTAATTCAAAAGCAGTGGTTGGTCCTTTGGTTGGATCTGAGCTGTCATAGATACAAACAATAGCTTGGAATTTAATTATATTTCTTCGAGTAGCTTCAATTTCCTCATGTTTGTCTGTTCCTATACACCTGAGAAGCTCCAAGACAAGAAGTCTTGTCTATTTCATGCTCAACATCTAGATGAAAAGCAAAAATATCATCCCAGAGGCTCAGCTATTTTTTATACTAAATATTTCAAATCCACCCCCCCTTTTTAGTGATCCTAAAACTTATTCTCATCTTTCTCTAAATATCTTCTGATAGCCCCTTTTAGCCAATGAAAGTCCAGTGTAGACCCCTAACTTTGCTTTCCAGTGTTTTAATGTTTTAGTCCGTAGTATGTTTACTAGTATAACATTACTTGACCTAACTCCCCAAAGCCCCACCTTCCTCTCTCTCTCGCTTTCTCTCCCTCTCTCTCTGTCATAAGGGTTTTACTCTTGAATTTTTGGTTTGTTAGATAGGGACCAGTGTCCTTGGGACATGCACAGATGCAGGATTTTGGACAAAGCCAGATTAGAAGAGAGCTAAAATAAGAAAACCCCAACACGAGAACCCTAATATGTCCTCACACTACTGTCTGTGACCTCTCTTTATTTTGTACTAGTTCCAACTTAAGTAAATTCCATGGCATTTAGTTGGTGAGACACTAACTCTTTTATGGCAAAATGAATTAGTGTGTTATTTATATATTTTAAACTTAGTTAGACACTCCCTTAAGCCTCACAGCCAAGTCAATAAAGTTATGTTTGAAGATGGAGTTTGAAGTTCTATTTTCATTCATTTTAATGGTTTACAAGTAAATTGCATTTTCTACTTCATTCTGTGACATAAGTCAATAGGTATCCAATGTAAATGTAGTTCATTTATATCTGAATTGATGTTCTGTCCGCCATTACCTTATGTTTCTAATGCATTCTGATACATTAGTAAATAGGCTTGTCTGATTAATCATTAGCACATGAAAAGAATTAGCTGCTGCCTGCCAAATGGAATTATTGACACTGATAAGAGGACCGATGATGGTATCACCTGGAAGTGGGGTGTGCAAGTACTTCAAGAAAACATGCCTCAGTAAATATGGGGACTTCTGAAAGTATTTCATCAGTTCTTCATATGATAGACATCCTATACTTTTATTTAAAAAATAAAAACAATTTTCTAACACTCAAACTTGATGGAAAAAATGTCTTGATCTACTTTGTAAACTTCGTTGCCTAAAATCTAAATACGTTTTTAGTCTAGGAAGGTAACTTCCTGACCACTGCTGATGGAGAATAACAGAAGTTTTAGAACCTTCAAGAAGAAAACAGAGCACAGTGAAAGCCCTTAGAAGCTGTGATTCACAGCCTGAAGTTTAGTCCCGTTTAGCCTGAATACCTATGTTCCAGGTAGCCTGTCATCCCAGTTTTGGCCAGAGATGTTCATGGAGGCCAGAGAAATTTACATGCATGTGCATCCAAACACACACACACACGGGCACACACACGCACGCACGAACATGCACCCACACAGGTGCGGATTTATATGCTCCTTGGAGAAAACTCATGCTGCACATACTGTCCATTTACTGACTTCTGTGTGGTGGTTCCACAAAGGGGGACAGAGCTGAAGTGTATGTGATGTACTACAACTCCAGCACGTCCCTGGGATAAGGCAGCATGATGTACCTAAAAGGGTCACAGCCCCATCATTTTGAAAATGCTCATGTAACTCTGCTTTGTTATTGTCTGACCCATTAGATTTAAAAGCTCTTCTGTGTGATTGCCAAGTACATTAATGTGAACCAATGATAAAAGTCTCCCTGCCTGAGCTGCCAGAACTTGTGCAACATCTTCAGGCAGCGCTGCAGTGTGGCGGCATGTTGCAGAGTCTCTATTGCTGGGATTTGTTTTATTCTGGGGTTTAGAGCAGCACATAGGATGGGGGCAAGAGAAGTGCTATTGTGGGTGCCTTTGCTCCGATCTGACCTGAAGCCGAGGTGCTAGGCGCTTCAGAAATATGGCTAATGAAGGGCTGTATTCCCTTGGGAGATTCCTTATTGAGCAAGGATTCTGATGAAACATGAATGAGGAGCCTAACGTCTAGCATGTGTTTAGTGATTCACATTCTCTTCTCTTTCCTCAGTTTCCCCACGTATCCAGTGGTGAGAATAATTGCTGCCCTTCCTACCTCCCAGAGCGTTTGAGTTTCAAACAAAATGATGCTCATGAAGACATTAAGGAAGGGCTTACCAAATGCAAGATGGCAGAGGTCCTGTTTTTATTGTAGTATGTCTTCTGTCTTTAAAATTGAAAGCTACTTGAAGACTCGTGCAGTGGGTTCCCAGGCAGCATGAAGTGAACAAATATTTATTTGATTTAACTCAAATGAAAAGCTGTATATTTCATTTTCTCATTTCAATTTTGGGGCAGAACCTTCTCTCACTTTTAACGTGACCTTCAGACCCGTTCTTTTCCTTCATAGACTACATACTGGATAGCGCATGGATTGCTTTTGAGCTTTGTGTTATCTCAGAAGTAGGAGGACCAGAGGCCTCGTGTGGGTCCTCAGTCGCATATACGTTCTTTGATCTTGGCTATAGGGGGAGGCTTTCTCTATTGTCCTGATAGGAAGAGTTTTCCAGGGCTTCGCAAACAGCGTGGACCACCATGCAGGGAGAGGAAAATGCATGACTCACTGTGGATTGATCTGTCCTGCATGTCGTAGAGAATGAATGGCTATGAAGTGGGCTCAGGAACTCAATTGCCTGTGTTCTCATCTTGGGCTTCTCACTTATAAGTTGTGTGACGTGGGGCAAAGTTATTGTTAACATATCTCTGTCTTAGTTTCCTCATTTATGAAATGGGGATAATAATACCACCTAACTCATTGGATTGCTGTGAAGAGTAAAGGTGTGAAGCACATACAGCATTGAGTTTAATGTCTGGCCTGTAGTCAAAAAACCTTACTGTCGTGTTTATTGCTAAAGATGATGATGGTCGTGATGGTGATGGAGGTGGTGCAGGATTAGTGGGGGGTGGATTCGGCCGCCCGCCAGATAGGATGTGAAAAGCCTTGAACACCATTCTTAGATTTCCCTGAGTGTTAACAAAGTGATTGGGTCCTCAGAGTGACTCATACCTGGGATGCTTAAATATCTTTTTCCCCGAACTATGTTTGCCTCTTTCATTTTTTTTTTTTTTATAGGACTTGTCTGTCTGGTTCACAGCCATATCACCCATGCCAAGAATAGTGCCTGGAGTCTGGTCGGCACTCAATAAATATTTGTTAAATGGATGAATGACTCTTCTACTCCTGAAAGGGAATCCTTTGCGTTTTGTATTTAGTTTGAGACACATTTGCCAGATTCATTGCAACTGAGTTCCTTTTCCTTACACCTAAAATAAGAGTAATAGAGGACTATTTTTCTCTTAATAAAATAGACAGAGTTTGCTTGAGCATGTCAACACCTGGAGCTATAAACACCAGTCTCCGTCTCTACCGTATTACACATTTGGGGATCCACTGGAGTCACCCTCTGACGAAGCTGTCACTGAGAAAGCACTCAATTGAACACAAGGACCTTCTTATGCTTTCCTTCCTAAGCTGGATCCTCATGTAACATCGCTTCATTTCCTACAACAGCACCCGGAAAGGTGGCAGCAAGCCCTTCTCTGGGCAGGGGCAAGGAAGTCAGGAAGTGTGATATTTTATTAATTATTACAAAAATAAACTGTGGGGCTGAGACTTGCTACCACAAAGTGCAAGTGTGAAAATCCCACTTCCCTGGTGAAGAAAAAACTCCTCGTTAACTACACAGATCTTCCCTCAGCATCACATAAAGCAGGAGGAAAGAGTGCAGACATTATCAGCATTTTAAACAAACGACAAGTTTACCTCTGAAAGATGATGCCGTAAATCATATTTCCTTCCATGGTAGCAGTATATTCTTCAGTCTTCTACATTTTCCTTTCAAATATTTTTTCCCCCAAAAGAATCTAGGAGACAGGTTTTCCATTGATTCATGTCTTGCAATATGTTAGCTATTAATAATATTCTCATTTCATAATTTTTCCCTCTTTTGAATGCGTTCCAGATGTTCACCTTGCACATGTGAATTTTAAATGCTCACTGTTTGAATCATCTTGTGTCCCAGGAACTTTAAACCGGTTTGTAGCCTTCTTTCCAGAACCCGAAAGAGACCGTGAAAAGATGAGGATGGGGGAGAGAGAGCACATGCCTGTGATAGAACACGGGTATGGACATACAAAGGGATGCATAATTGTGACTTCTTGGAAGTTTGTGACTGTTATGTCTATATATATATATATATATATATATATATATATATATATATTTTTTTTTTTTTTTTTTTTCTTTTCACAGGCCTCTCACTGTTGTGGCCTCTCCCGTTGCGGAGCACAGGCTCTGGACGCGCAGGCTCAGTGGCCATGGCTTACGGGCCCAGCCGCTCCGCAGCATGTGGGATCTTCCCGGACCGGGGCACGAACCCGTGTCCCCTGCATCGGCAGGCGGACTCTCAACCACTGTGCCACCAGGGAAGCCCTATGACTTCATATATTTTTAAGAAATTGACTTTATGCTTTTATTTTTAATAAATAATATTTTAAAAATGGATTGACAAAATAAATTTATTACAGAGTAACATTAGGATAAATAAAACTTGGGTTCAGTTTGTGGTTCAGACTTCTATTTTGAGAAAAAATGAAGACTGATGAAATTCTTAAGTCAGCCTGCCCACAAGATGGCTTCAAGTTGCCTAATGGCCTTTACTACAAGGTGGCGTGAAAACAGTGGTTAAAAGTGGAGATTATCAGAACAAAATATACTTCTTAAACAAATAGGACATACTGCCTATTGCATGCTTGTTAGGTCAAACCCGGAATAGAATTCTTGATCAAGAAGTGATCGTAGGTTCCTGTGATTTGATTCATGAGAGTTACTTTCTCTTTGAGCAAAGTCTATGTTTTATAGTATTGTTTATGAATTTCTGGTCCATTTGTGGGAAGTAGCTTGGATGCTTAAGGTGTGTAATAGAGGACTATTTTTGAGTGCCCTACATCAATTTTCTGTATTAATTAGGGTCAGCTTTTGCTACTGTAATAGAGAGACCCAACACCCAAGATGCATAAAGAACAAAGGAGTTTATTTCTCCCTCATGTACCAGGCCCCATGTGAGTGGTCTGGTTTGGTAGGACAGCCCTGCTCCGCATGGACCCTGGTTCCTGCCAAATCATTGTTCCTTTACACCCCGGGGCATTGTCATCATCTCATGGTTGAAGCTGGGTTGCTATCATATTCAGGTTCCAACCAGTAGGAAGAAGAAAGTGTAGAGGAAGCATATCTAATATCACCAGAACCAGACACATGACTTCCTGTCACATTCCACAGGTGAGACTCTAAGGGGTCTGGCTGAGCAGAGGGGAGCCTTGTTGCATTTCTAATCCTATGAAGGGAGAAGAGGGCAGATTGGATGGACTTCCAGCATTCTCCACCACAGCCAGCACCCTGCCCCTGCCACACACAAAACTTCTGGCCTGTGTACCCATGGGCCATCCCCCACCCCAGTGCACAGGGTTGTAGAAAATTTCCAAGCCCTGGGCCTCAATTTGGTAGCCCTTAATTTCCCCCTCACTTGGACTCTGCCCCCAGTCTCCACGGGAATATAATCTCGAGGTTTTTACATCAACTTTCCTTATCTTTCCCCAGCCTGCAGGGCAAAAAAACCAACCAACATTCACCATACCAGCCCGACAGTATCCATTTACCTTTTTCCTTCCAGTTTAATCCAAAGTTTCTCTTTTCCAGCCCTTTCTAGTACGCAAAACCAGGAGATTGTCTGGAAATAAATAAACTTAAGCAAAATAATTGCTAAGTAGAAGTACTATGTCTTTTTTTTTTTCTGTTACCTTTCTAGGTGACATTTAGTCTTCGGTCCTTGTGGTTTAATTTGCAGTACCAGTATGGACTGTGTGAAAACATCTAGTGCTCTTCTTTACCACGTCAGCTTCTAAAATCAATGTGAGTGTGCTCTCCTGTGGGAGCCAGTGTCGTGTAAAGAGTATGGACTTTGGGGTTAGACTGGACTGGGTGTGAGACTCATTTGCTGGGTGGCTGTGTCTACATTCCTCCTTCAATTCAGTTCAGACTTAGTTTACTCACGCTTACTTTGAGGATAATAAAAGTTCTCTCATGTGGTCGCTGTGGGCATTGAAGGAGTTAACATCATAGGGCATATCGTAGGGGGCCAGTAGGAGTAGCTCAGAATATTATAAAAGCAGTGGGATCAGTAACCTGAGTTCCTGAGTCTCCTTTGCTGTTGACTTGTAATTCTCATTTAGATGAGCCATCTAATCCCTCTGGGCTCCAGCCTCCTCACCTATAAATCAGGAATTATACTTGCCTTGCTTATGAAATGGTGCTGATGAAAATAATGATTAAGACAATGGATGTAAAGGCACTTAAGGGGAAAAAATGCAACAGACCATAAAATGCGCTGTACAAATATGAATCATTATTTCTTATCAATGTCCCAAATTTGAGATGCTGACTACTTTGGTTTCAAACTGAGGGATGGTATCCTTCCGAATATACAGCTGGATCCAGTGCGCCCTATAGTATTCACTGAATATGAAAGATACCACAGACAATTATTATTCCATCAGTTTAATCCCAAGCCTTGTCACCTGAAGAAATAAGTAAAAATAATTTGTGCTCTAGTTGGGGTCAGACTCGTCTAATATTTTCAGCTCTTTGTCTTCCCCCTTGGAAACACCCTCCGTGAAACAGACTTGCTGGAGAGAGTTGAGGGAAATTAACAGAATGTTGACGGTAGCTCAACACAGTTAAAAACTATTGCAAACTTGTCCTCTGGTATCCTGTTGTGACACGATCTTATAGTCAATTGGGAGTATTATGGGCAAGAATGTGGCTATTCCTCACTATGATGTGGTTTCTGTGCTATTGCTGTAGTTGATTTTATAGCCTAAGGTTGGCCTTGGCAACTGGATGTGGACAAGTCGGTTTAGATATATATTTTAAATGGGTGATATTTGTTTGGTTTTGGTCTGGGATTATAAAAGTGTTAATTACAGAAATTTTGGGAAATATAGACAGTCACAAATGAGAGTTTTTAGAATACCAGTAACTCTTAATAAATTAGTTTATTTTTTTCAAAACCTGTGGATTTCATAATTAAGGATGTGAGATGAAATGGCAGAAGCAGGGAGGAAGGGCATTAAGGGTTTGAGGTCAGAGAAGTATTTTTGGATTCTCAGTTTGCGGGGACAGGGATTGGGGTGGCTATTTGTATGGTTGCTGTGGCCAAAGTGAAGGAAGTAGAGGGACAGAAGCAAATTGTAAAACATGTGTGTATGTGTGTGTGTTGGTTCTCTTGTCTTTCATTTTCTAGCCAACCGTAAGCCTTTGGCCAGCCCTACCCTTGCACTACTCCACAGCCTCTACACTGAGGCAGAATTCTAGAACTAACCCACTGTATTCAGTTATGAGTATGAATGAATTCCCAGATTCATCCTGCATGTCTCCTTTCAGTAGGTTTTCCATCCTCCTACTATTATGCCTGTTCTCACATTCTTATTCTACTTCTTCCCTCAGCGTGTCCTTCTGATTTGAGCAGTCATGTCGGCAGGACTAATGGGGTGCATCACCTAGCATGGTCTAGGGCCCCAAATCTCAGTGGTTTAACACAATAAAGGCTCATTTTTTTTATCAGTACGAGCCCACCACAGGTTAGCAGTAGGACTCTGCTTGTCGTAGTGACTCAGGGGCTTAGGCAGACAGAGGTTTCATATGCTTCTATGACAGTCAAAGTAAGAATCATGCTCTGATTCTTTAAGCCTCCACCGGACATGACAAGAATATCTTCAGCTTACATTTTATCACCCAAAGGAAGTTACATGGTCACATCTAGTTTCATGTGCCCAAGAGAAGAGAACCGGGACGTTTGTAAAAATCCTAATGGCATCTTCACTGGGCAGTGTGAGTACTGCATGCCCTCCAGGGAGTTTCTACCACACAGCCAAGCTTCCTTCAGTTATGGGCAAGAGGTGTACCTCATTTGAGTACTGCTTCCATGAGTCCTAAACCCTTGTCAGTATGATTGTCACACTAGAAAGTACTAGAAAACAGGGCCTGTCTGCTCATTTTTCTTTATTAAGCCTTCAACTCAGATCTGCCGAAGGCAATAAGCAGTGTCTTGACCAGAATCTATTACTTTTTAATAGAATTACCTTGGAATAATATTGACCATGGTTGTTTGTTTTTCTTCTGTATACAAGTTGTTTTGTGTTGTTTTTTTTTGGGTTAAGGCAACCTGCTTTCATTTCACAGCTTCACATTTGGGGATCATACATTCTTTCCAACACATACATATTAAGCACTTACTATGCGGCCAGCACTGTGCTCTGCCCTGGTGATGCAGTGATGAGAAGGAAGAGAAAAGATGAAGTCCTTGTCCTTACAGAGCTCGTGTGTTAGGAGAGACACACACTAAGGAAATAATGACAACATGAATGTAAAATTCCAACTGTGGTAAAATGCTGCAGAGGGGACGTTGACCTTGCGTTGACCAACGTTGACGTTGATCTCGGTGGGGAGTAGATGTTAATTAGGTCCCATGGTGTGAGTAGGAAGGGCATGGTAGGCAGAAGGCACAGCACGGACAAAGGCTCAGTAGCAGAAGAAAAGGAGGCATTCTGGAGTCTGGAAGAAGACCTGGTTGGGTGAACAGAGAGCAGTGTAGCTGGCATACAGGATCTGGTAGGCCTGGTTAAGGATGACTGTCTTCATCTGCAGAGCAGGAAAACTAGATTTGCATTTCAAAACCAGTGCTCTGGAAGCAGTGTGGAAAATGGAAAGCTGCAAGGATGCATGCTGAGGGCAATAAAAGGACAATCACTTTGTAAAACATGAGCTTAGACAAGGATGTGATGACAGCAGAAAAGCAGTCAGGGGCAGTAGGGGTTGGGAGAGATACTCAACAGACTTCTCAAAAACCTTACTCTACACGTGAAAAGAAAGCTAAGAACATAATATAGAGAATGTCTCCGTACCAGCCACTGTGTCACAGGAAGAAGGCTGCCACGATGAATGGACAAATGGACAGTTTTCACATTGATTCCCATTTCAGGGGTAGAACCGTGGGGTAGTAGTGGGTACAAAAGTATCAAGTATCCACCTATTAGGGAAGATTGCTTCTTCCTCTTGTCCAAATATTCTTGGAGGTATCAATAAGAGAACTGAGTCAATACCACATTTTGGTCTTCTAAATATTTTTTCCAATAATGGAGAATTGATTTCACTGTTTAGGCAGCTCCTGAAAGGTGCTTTCTGAGTAGAGACACAGGAGCATCCCGACCATTGTCCCGCACCCCATGGCCTCACCACTGTTGTTATTTGACTGTTCTCCCTGGCTTAGTGGAGAAGTTATGATTGCTCTTTTTGATATAGAACCAAACCCCCAGATGGAACTCTGGCAATAGACATCTGGCCCATACTCTTAAGCAGACCATATGCTTAAAATAAAAATAAAAATTTCTGCATGCTTTATGAGATAAGGTCACAAGACGTAGTCAGTGGGTGACTGGATGTTAACTCTTCACTGATCCCCTCCTGAATAGCAAAAATTTGCTTCCAAGTGACTCTAGCCCTGTCTATATTTTCTTTACTTCCATAGTTCATTATGCACACTGCAGTAATTTGTTGACAGTACAAGGCAAATCCACGATAAAACCAGATAGCTTCTCCAAAGTAAATATTTGGTGCTACAAAATAAGGGCTTTTTGCACATTAATCCAATAATAAAATATAGCCTGCGGGAGGAACAAGGAGTGTTTGCTAATTTCCTAAATTGCTGCAGGTCACAGAAGCTTCTAATTGATTTGAAAAATATTTTCTTTATGGAGAAGTAATATTTCCAGTCAGGAGGTCCAACTCCTTAATGCTGTGGGCAGCTGAGGAGGCCCCCAGATGCCACGCACCAGTGGGGTGAGGGGACGAAATAGGGAATTGGCCTGCTCCAGTCCACGTCTTGTTTCTGAAAGCTATATAGGAGGCACTGCTAAGAGAACACATGTGAATGGGCCATGAGAAGATAAAACTCTGTCCAGTGTGTGAGTCTGGCAGCAAGAGACCCTTCCACTTCATTGAGAGCTTACTGTTCCCATCCATGTCTACATTATAGCATTTCTAGAACCTGACTTTGCCCTGGAAACAGCTCAGGGGGCAGGATATTCAAAAGCAAGAGATGGATGGGTGGATGAGCTCAGTGTCAAGGAGGGAAGATGTGCATATACACTAATAATTGCAAGAGGGTGAAAAGCTCCCCTTGGAGAGTGTTGGGATGGCAAAGCACATATGCATAATATGCCTGCTCTGTCGTGGAGACCCAGAGGAACTGAGGAACTCAGGAAGGTAGGGGAATGCAAGGAGAGCTTCTCAGAAAGGGCAGCACTTTGAGTTTGCAAGCAGGAGTAGGAATTTGCTAAAAGAAAATCGTTTTATAAAACAGTGAACTTGATAAATAAGCTATGGAAGCAAGCATACAGCTACAACTCTATCATAGCTAATGCACAGAAGGAGATAGGATTAAAAATGGTAGATATTATTTTGTCAACACTGTGTGCCAGGCACTATGCCAAATGCTTCCTACACATCGTTTCAGTTAGACAGTCCCTGGTGTTGATGAAAAAACTGAGGTTTAGGGAGGCTAAACAATTCCCCTAATCAACACAGCTCGGTAGAAAATTTGAACTCAGGCTCCCTATATGTAGAGTTTTATGTTTTAACCCAAATACTTCACTGCTTCTCAAGCCAATCACTAAAGCATCATGAGGCTGGGGATAAAGGAAGTTTCATGGGTTTCCAAACTGAAAAAGTTTTTAAAAACGAGGTATCATAAAAAACAAAATAAACACTGGAGAACAGGAAGTCTGTGACTCTTGGTGATGGCCTCCATAAAGCTGCCGTGTTGATGTAGAAGCTCTGTGATTCTGTGGCAGGTTCTATAACCCCTGGATTCACAAAGGCAGTTTGAAAACTACTGATCGAGGAAGGATAGTTCCAAGGGGCTCATTTGGAATGAGTTGAAGGTATATTTGGGTCAGATCTCACTCATGTTAACGGCATATATTTTCTTACATCTTGTGACTTCCTGCTTAGTTCTATATAGTACCACCTCCATGGACACCTCAGTGGGGGGAAAATCCATTAACCCGCTTGACTAGCATCATGCTGACACAGGCAAAATAGACCTGGGCTTTCTCAATAGCTTTAGGAGACTCACAGAGCCCAGATTTGAAATGTAGACAAATAAAACTCAGGCCGTTTAGCTCTGATGGGAACTCTGGGTCACCCTTCCTTCTAATTCCTAGGCTTTCTTTTTCAGAGAGTTTTAGTGAAGTCTCTTACCGGCATTGCTAGAGCCCCTTTGTATCAGGAGAAAATGATCTGCAAGAAAAATTGAGGTTTGACAATAGAAGGCCAGATGCCACACTTTGTAAATAAATTTTTTAAAAAGCATGCAACACAGCCAGCTGCACCATATAAACTCAGGTTTTTATACCACACTGGTGTGTTCTGTGTATCCTCATTTGGTTCCAACATCTGTTCATCCCTGTCCATTCCTCCCATATATTAGTTATAATTACATACACAGGGGCTTGTTTATGAGACTGAGGAACTGACCCAACAGCAGTGCTTTGGTGGTTGTCTCGCATACTTTGATAAAGACGCTGATGATTCTTTATAGGAATTAAGCTTAGGCTGATTCGCTCTGGAGTGCAAGGCCAGACTCAGATTGGTTTGTCATCCTCCTGAAATGAAGAAGTGCATCTTTAATTTCTTCCTCATTTCCCAAAGCAACCTGCTCTCTCTTGGACTCCCTACCTTTACCTAGTTCATTCCTTTTTGATGTTCTATCACAATGTTATTCACTTCCACTCTCTTCCTAGCTCGCCAGCCAGAAGAGATCTTCTTATTCTCCAAATTTCCATTGAACTTCATACCTGTGATCGTCTACTGAGTGTGCTTAGTTATTTTTCTCTTGAATTATATTATTTTAAGTCATGACTTATTGGTGAATTCCAAAAGGTAACAAACTGTTAATTATATATTTCCTGTTAAACCCAGCTCAGATTTTTATGAATAATAACTGCTTAAAAATAGTCTTTGAATAAGTTCAAATGTGGATGTAGTCTAGTAAATAACAGATTTTCAAAAAAATAAAAATTGAAAGAGCTTGTCAACTATTTATGGTTCGATGTAATCTGGAGATAAATTGCTAGGTCCAGGTTGAAAAACTTTTTTAAAGTTGACAATATTTAAAATACAGAAGATTATACATAAATGTCTACATTTCCAGCTTCAACTCTTAAGTCCAATGATGGATAATACACAGCACTTCCCTAGTTAGTCAGGGTATGTATGTGGTTTGCACTTTGACATCCTTACCTGGCACACTTTTCCCATTTATTTTACCTGCCCAATCTCTGTAGAAATTTGAGTGTTCAGTACTTGCAATAAGATTAGAGGTTTTTATGATATATGATTATTATTATTACCAACTTCCCTTCAGACTAGCTTGTATCACATCCAGCCACCCATGGAGAACAGTTTTAGAATTCCATTTGAAGGCATTGGAAAGCTAATGAGGCAACCAGGGTAAATAAGAGTGGTCCTGGAGGAAAGGGGAATGCATTAAGTTAAACTTGGAAGTCTTCAGCACTTTTCTGCTTGAGGCACTTGCTGATTCATGAGCAGCAAGAGGTAAGAGAATATAAACTAAGAAAACATCAGCTACGAGAAGAATCTGAGCAAAATTTTTTGCTTAGGGAGATAAAAATTGGAATTTAGAATTTTCAAGGCAGCTCATAAGAGGGCAGAATCCTAGAGAGGAAAGTGTAGAAAAATCAATTGAGAATTCCACATGACCTTTTCAATTGAGGCATCTGACAATTTGTAATCAGCAGCCCAGAGGCTAAGATACTGGGCAGAGCTTTTGACAGCCTCCTGGTGCCAGGGAGACAAAATTAGAGTTTGGAATCCTCCAGGGAGAGAAGGACTTTTGGCAAACATCTCTGGATTTCAATGGGTACCACTGAATGGCCACATCCTGGGGATAAGGGCAATTCAGAAATGTCTCAGTTTAAATGTGCTTCATTCTACACTGGACTAAGGTGATATACCTCTATTCTAACTACCTGATAAAGCAAAGTAGAACCTCTTTGGATGTAGATAACATCATCCAGAGCCTCTACAGATTTCATACACAGTAAGTGGCACTTAATAAAATATTAATAGGCTGCAAGGACACCAAACTACATATGAAAATTCAAAAGAAAAAAAAGCTACAATAACACAGATCCACAGACAATCCAGATATTGGTGTATTAAGACACAGACTTTAAAATTATGGTGATTAATATGTTTGATAAAGTACACAAGATGAAGAATACCATCACAGAATTGGAATCTATAAAAAAGAAGAATCAAGTGGAACTTCTGTTACTGAAAAATTATTGAAATTAAGAACTAATAGATTGATTGAATGGCAGATAAAACATACTGGAAAGAGAATTAGTGAAACAGAAAACAAGTCAATAGAAAATATTCAGACTGAAGCATGGAGAGCAATAAAAATGGGTAACACATACAAAGTCTAATAAATGTGTAATCAGAGCTTTAGTGAATAGGAGAGAAAGAATGGAACAAAAGCAATATTTAAAAAGATAATGACCAAGAATTTTCCCAAACTGAAGAAAACATCATGCTACAGATTATTTAAACCCAGACAGGAAAAGTATAAAATTAAAAATAAATAAAAACAGAACAAGCCTAGGCTCATAGTAGCAAAATTGCTGAAAGCCAAAAACAAAGAGAAATATAAAAGCAGCTGGGAGAGGGGCAGAATTCTGCAAAGAAGCAACCACAAGACTGACAGCAAATTTTCAGCAAAAATAATGGAAGTTTGGGCTTCCCTGGTGGCGCAGTGGTTGAGAGTCCGCCTGCCGATGCAAGGGATGAAGGGTTTGTGCCCCAGTCCGGGAGGATCCCACATGCCGCGGAGCGGCTGGGCCTGTGAGCCATGGCCACTGGGCCTGCGCGTCTGGAGCCTGTGCTCCGCAACGGGAGAGGCCACAACGGTGAGAGGCCTGCATACCGCAAAAAAAAAAAAATAATAATAATAGTAATGGAAGTCAGAACACAAAAGAAGACATTTACAAAGTGCTAAAAGAAAAAATTGTCAAGTTAGAATTCTATATTAAGTGAAAATATCCTCCAAAAATGAGAATGGAATAAAGACATTTCCAGACAAACAAAATCTAAAATAATTAGCCAGCAGCAGACTTCTAATAAAAGAAATAGTAAGGTGGTAATGGTTGACAGAAGGAGTTATATTTTCAGTCAGATAGAAACATAAAAATGAAGGAGAGCATGAAAGACAAAAAACCCCACAAATATGTGGGTAGTCTAAATTAATAATATCAATATCTTGTGGGGTTAAAAATGTAGGTAGAATTAAAAGTGCATAGTGATTATATAAAAGTCATGAGATGGAAGATGCAGTTAAAATTTGCTAAGATCTGTGTGTTAATCAGAAGTTGGTATCAATACTAGTTATTCTCTATCAAATCAAGAATCCATTTTATAATATCTAGTTTAACTAATGAAAGAACTATGAAATTATATATAACCAACAATTAATGGAGTGAAAATGGAATAGTCCAAACTACTTTATTTATCCAAATGAAACAAGAAAGAAGATAAAAAGGAACATAAAATCTGTGGAACATATAGAAAACAAAAACTAAGATGGTAGTTATAAACACATATGTCAGTAATTACATTAAATTTATTCAGACTAAATGTCCCAGTTAAAAAACAAACATTGTAAGGTTGAATAAAAATTTAAAACCTCATTATATGCAGCTTCAAGACAAAACTTAAATGTAAGTTTATAGAGTGAAACAGTATACCATTAAAGACATACCATTCAAACACTACCAAAAAAAAAGCTGGTGTGGTGTAGATAGACTAGTATCAGAAAAGTAGATTTTAAGCAAAGATGAATAATAAAGAGGGATAGTTCATAATATTAGATGAGAAATACATGAGGAAGATAGAATAATTCCAAATTTGTATGTACCTAAGACATAGCCTCTGAATATATAAAGCAAATATCAACGTAACTAAAAGTAGAAATTAAAAAAAAACCCAGAAGCATAGTTGGAGATATTAATATACCTCTCTCAATCACTGAGAAAAGGAGCCTTAAAAATTACATCGTGGGAGACCTGAGCTACACGATTAGCTTATTTCTCCTAATTGACATTATAGAACATTGCACCCACAGCTGTAGAACCGTAAAAATACATATTCTTTTTAAGGTGGACATAGAATATTTACCCATGTTACACCATAAAGTGAATATCAATACATTTCAAAGGATTGATAGTATCTATAGTATGTTCTTTTACCACAGTGAAATTAACCTAGATATTAATTTTTTAATTATTAGAAAATTCTCAAATGTTTGGCTGTTAAGCAGCACACTTATAAATAATACATGTATCAAAGATAATGTGTAGATAAATACTGTGTGTGTATTCTGACTGCTCAACCAACTGTCTGTTCCCCTGGTCTCTCTCCCTCTCCTCAAGCTTCCCTACTCCCTGAGACACAATAATATTGAAATTATGCCGACTAATAACCCTACAATGACCTCTAAGCATTCAAGTGAAAGAATTGCACATCTCTGACTTTAAATCAAAAGCTAAAACTGATTAAGCTTAGTGAGGAAAGCATGTTGAAAGCAGAGATAGGCCTGAAGCTAGTCCCCTTCTACCTAACAGTTAGCCACATCATGAATTCAAAGGAAAAGTTCGTGAAGGAAATTGAAAGTGTTACTCCAGTGAACACATAAGTGATAAGAAAGCAAAACAGCCTTATTGCTGCTATGAAGAAAGTTGTAGTGATTTGGATAGAAGATCAAACCAGCCACAACGTTCTCTTAAGCCAAAGCCTAATCCAGTGCAAGACCCTAACTCTCTTCAATTCTATGAAGGCTAAGAGAGGTGAGGAAGCTGCAGAAGAAAGTTTGAAGGTAGCAGAGGTTGGTTCATGAGATTTAAGGAAAGAAGTTAACTCCATAACATAAAAGGACAAGACGGAGCAGCAAGTACTGATGTAGAAGCTACAGCAAGTTACCCAGAAGATTTAGCTAAGATCATTAGTGAAGGGGGCTACACCAAACAACAGATTTCCGACGTAGATGAAACAGCCTTATGTTGGAAGAAGATGCCGTCTAGGACTGTCATAGCTAGAGAGGAGAAGTCATTGTCTGGCTTCAAAGCTTTAAAGGACAGGCTGACTCTCTTGTGAGGGGCTAATGCAGTGGGTGACTTTAAGTCGAAGCCAGTGCTCATGTACGATTCCTAAAATCCTAGGGCCCTTAAGAATTGTACTGAATCTCCTCTGCCTGTGATCTGTAAATGGAAAAGTGTAGTCTTGAGAAGCCACAACACACACACACACACACACACATCACAAATCACTGATATCAGGAATAAAAGGGTAACAAGAAGTTATTCTGACAATGTAAAATACACCGAATTTAATATAACATGAAAAAAAGGTGAATAGGCACCTTATGAAAGAGGAAATTCAAATGGCCAATAAGCATATTAAAAACTAGCAGCCTCCTTAGTCATTAGAGAAATGCAACTTAAAACCACAATGAGATATACCTACATACACCAGAATGGCTAAAATTAGGAGGCCTAAAAATGCTAAATGTTGATGAAAATGTGGAGTGATGGACATTTTCCTACATTGGGGTGGGTGTGTATATTGATGCAATCACTTTTGAAAACTGGTGATCTCTACTAAAGTTGAATACACATTTAACTTAGGATTTAGAAATTCCTCTGTTGGGTGTATACCTAACAGAGACACATACACATGTGCACAAGGCATGGACAGGAATGTCCATAACAGCATCCTTAGTAGCTAGAAATTGGAAACAAACTTACACCAACAGTAAAACGGAAAAATAAATTGTAGTATATTCATACAATGAGATATTTTACATCAGTGAAAAGTGAACTAATTCTTGCTACATTTAAAAACATGGATGAAAACTATGGATGAAACACAATTTTGAATGAAAAAAAGCCAGACACACACACACACAAATACCTATTATGTGATTCCCTTTATATATGTTAAAAACAGATTAAATAAATCTGTGTTGTAAGAAGTCAAGAAAATGGTTGCTTTTGGTGAGTTTTGACTTGGAGGAGTATACAGGGGACTTCTGGGGTTCTGACCATGATTCATTTATTGATCTGAATAGTGGTCACACAGGTGTGCTCCCTTTGAGAAAAGTTATTGAGCTGTACATGTATGATTTATGTATTATTTTCTCTGTTATACTTCAATAAAAAGTTTATTAAAAAGAAAAAAATGTTGAGTATGGATAAAGGTTAGCAATTTAAGTCCCCATGGTTCAGGTTTCCTTAGGGCTTGATAGAAAAATGGCATTTCTTCCTTATGGGGAACGCTGAGAACCAATTGCTGTTGGAAGAGCAGACAGAAGGAGCACAAAGCTTAGAGACCACCTTCCATCATCAGGGCCATCTAAGTCTTACCTCCAAAAATATCTCTTTCATGTTAATGTTTTGACCAGGATGATACAGGTTGCAGTTTAAAAAGCAAAAACAAAACAACTTTACCCATATTTTTCCCTTGTAATGAGAGTAAGCTAAGCCAAGGAGGTAACCATTCGTATTTTCTTTCCAGTCATTGAGAAACCCAGTGGTGAACGCTAGAAGATGGTGCTGAAGGCAATAGATTATACATTGGCACTTGGAGTAGGTATGGGCGATGAATCAACCATAATTGAATAAACTAACCACTAACAAAAGAAAAATTTCCATTTGAGGGAATTCCTGGAAGAGACAATTCATTAGCTTTTGCTAGTCAGAACCCTGCTGGGATCATTGTATACTATTTACCCCAGTACTTCAGCTTTTCTGTGGTTTGTGGGAACTACCACATGGTCTACCAATTATTTCCCTTTTTGCTTTATATCAGCTGGAGTTACTTTCTGATGCTTGCAACCAAAGAACCCTAGTTGATACACCATGTCACCAACTTGAACAGCATGGAGATCCCTGGATTTTGCATAGTGAGTGTTTAGCTGGGAAGCACACTCTTGGACAGAAGGGCAGTGAGAGCTGAGCCTCATGTGGTTTCCTCAAACCCTGTGATTCCCTTTAGTCTACAAGGAGTGCTTGCACTTGTTGAGTTAATGTCACTCTTCCTTTTCCTTTGGATACACCCCATGCTGTGCTATTTCTTCTGCGCAGAGCACATACACACACACAATGGGATGCTTTTGGGGAAGGAAACTTTCACTGCAGTGAGTTAGTGAGGGAATCATCAAGTCTTCTGGGAGCTTGGAGAGACTCTGGCAAAAATGACTGACATTTAGGTTTGGAGCCTCTTTTGAAAAGATGCAGCCTGGGAATTGGGAATTTGAGCTTTCAGCAGAAGGCAGTGCCAGGTGGGAGAAATATATCCTCATCACAGCAGTTATGAGGACTTAACTAACTATAACTAGCAATAATAACATCAACAAAGGCTGACACTTCTTGAGCATTTACTGTGTGCCAGGCACAGTGCTAAGCATTTTATAGGCATTATTTCATTGAATCCTCTCAATATCATGCCAAGATGGACTAGAATATCAACTTCATGAGAGCAAGGAATTTTGTCTCTTTTGTTCCTTGTGTCTCAAGGTACATAAAAGAGTGCCTGGCTTGTTAGTAGATAGTTAATGCTCAGTAAGTTGGTCAAATGAATGTGTTAACTGTCTCTTATCACTATCTCCATTGTATAGATAATACGCGGATTAAGTGACTTGCCTGCATCTAAGAAATGATAAGCAAGGATATTGTTCAGGTCATAAGACTCCAAAGACCACAGTTTTAACCACAACCCTGTTTTGAAGTTTTAGGGAAAGTAAAAATTGTCAGAGAATGGAAAGGATCTTGGTCGAGCCTTGCTGATCCAAATCTTTTATGGCTTTAGAGCTGTCCACCTGCCTTACAGCCAAGTGGTGATGCCCTCAGGATGTCATGGAGACAAGGAAGGAAACAAGTGTATTGCTCAAAACTTGCTCAGACAGGATGAAACGAATGACTGAAGGAAACCTTGTTGATCTTATTGATGACTCCCTCAAGTAGTCAATGGAACATGTTTACTGTTCACTTTTCAGAATCACCGGAAAATTTTCATATTCAGATTAATTATAAAGTGGAGACTATCGTGAGTTTAATTGATCCCTAAATTATATTGAGGGGGGAAGAAATGTAGACAACAGTGGACACTGGTTCCTAAGTAGCCATTTCCTTTGAAGATCTAGTCCATTGTCACCAAACCATCTGGATCAGTGGCAATTTTATTCTTCCAGGAAACCCTACCCCACATTTGAATAAAGAAGTTATGTGACCTCCTTTGCAAGAACAACCAAAAGAGACATTAACAAATCTTACTAAAATATTGTTTGTAATGTCGTGTCTAAAGTGATTTGGTAGCCAAGAACTCAGGAAAAATAAAATCTATAAGGTACATTTATCCGAAGAACGAACCTCTGGGAATGTTTTAGGGAATTAGTGAATTCAAGTGAATGTCAAACCCTGCTGTTAGAAGCCATTGATGTTGGTTGATATTATTAATGTTTGTTTCTGGGTTTTTTCTCCTGTATTGTTCCCATTTCACTCAGAGGCAAGTGACAGAAAATTGATTTCAACTAGTGTAAACAAAAATGGTAATTCAGTTGTTCACATAACTGAGAAGTCCAGGGTTAGGTGGCTTCAGGTATGGATATGTTCTGGGGTTCAAATAATGTTATGAGGATTTATTCTCTTGCCCCCATCTCTTAGTTCGGCTTTTTTATGTGCTTCATTCTCAAGCAGACCCTCTCAAAGAAGTGGTCTCCTTCAGCTCCAAGCTTACAGTTCCCAGTTTCAACAAAGTCCAGGAGTTTAGTATCATTGGCCTGCTTTGAGTAACATGACCATCCCTAAACCAAGACCATGACTAGACAGGAAAATAAAAGTACCTGCTCTAAGAACTTAACGTTCTAAAAAGTGTATCTGACATCATAGACTGTGGAGAAGGTTTCAAAAATGATCTGGATGATGGCATTTCACCTCTGGGAGCTAATCTTCTGGATGGATATTACAAAGTGGGGCCCTTCTTGGTCACAACCTACCCTCATTTTGCTGGTCTAGGCAAGATTGGTTCCTTTCACAGTTGCAGGCTTGACTTCTACAAACTGCTGGTTCTCCTTCTCCTCCAGAAAATATTGGGGATGATTGTAGAGTCCTGGTGACCACAGTGAACAATAAGAGTGGGGAGATTAGACACATGGCTGGAGGGTGAGGGCTCAGTATCTGCAGTCCCCAGTTAGTTAGCTCCTCATCTGTAAAATGAGGTTATTTATACAAACCTCACAAGGATATAGTGAAGTTTAAATTAAATAAAGCATCTAGAGCACAATGGATACCAAATAATTTTATTTATTGATTACTTGTGTGTGTACTATTATCTATTATGTCACAGTCCTTGTTTTGAGCACTTTGTAAGTTTTAATTCATTTAATCCATTTTTCAGAATTAACCCTACCATACCCTACCATCATTTTACAGGCAAGGAAAGGAAGTGTCAAGAGGTTCAACAAGTTGTTCGAGCTTACACTTCTGCTTTATTGTGGGAGTGAAATTTGAACGCAGGTAGTCTGTCCCAGGTTCTATTACCTTAATCACTTTTTCCTCTCTTACCTACCTCTTACCAAAAAAGATGAAAATGCGATCAGAATTGAATGAGAGGATAGGATACCATCCCACTTCTTCTTACTGGAGCTTGAGTCCATCTTACTGCTCATCAGTGCATTTGTCCAAGAAGGTATTTAGTTATAGGCAATTGCAACATTTTCCCTAAGAGTTGCCATTGCCTTTGGTACCTTGCTCCAAGTAGTAAAGACACTGATTCTTCTTGTGGAAGGCTCACAGGTGCTACATCGTATTGCTAATCACACACCACTGAAACCTCACAACAGCCCAGTGAGGCAACACTGAACCCCCAGGGTCACCCAGCCAAATGTGGTAGATTCATGATTTGCACCCAGGACCCTCTGTCCTAAAGAGCTTGCTTTCCATGGACATGTCATGCCATCCTTGATGTAACAAAGAACACTTAGAATATAGCGTAAATGTCCTCTGCATGTCTGTGATGCCCCTTGTTTTTAGAACCCATGTCAAGTCTTTAGCAAAATGAATACTTTTACTCACTTTTTTCAACCTTCATTTATTGAGCTGTTACCATATCCCAGCAGTAACTATGTGAACCTTGAATAAGAGAGCACATTTGACGTCTTGTACCCAACTTTGAGACATTACCTAGGTCACATCAGCTTGCTTTAATTCCTACCAGCTTTGCCCTGGTGGGATGACCTAGTTTGACTTTAGGATATGTCATCAATCATTCCAGTTACAAAATTTAAAATAGATCCATGTTTCAAGTTCCTGCAAAACAAAGACTAAAAGAGTAGAAGGGTGTAAAAGGAGTAATATAATTTTGGATTTGCTTTCCTAGTGGTGTTCACTAAGTTGTAGTCAAAAGCCTTTTGCAATATGGATGAAGAAGGTGATGTTTACACCTACAAATATTGGACTTCAAATGGTTCTCATTGTCATACACTTCAGATAACGTACTAGGCTTGAGGAAATCAGAGTCTTAAAGGATTTGAGAATGAGTGTAACTAACACTAATTAAGGAGTTATAACTTAGATCCAGAGTTAGAAGGTAAATATTGTACCAAATTTGACCAACATAAATGAGCTATGCCTGCCAATGCAACAATCGGAAAATGCCCCTTTCCCTACTGATTATCTCCTGAGCTCTATTTGTTTCTTAGCCCACTTGGACAACAGCATGTAAATTTGGGAAAGATGATCAATAAAAGGTTGCCGGAACAAATGGTTACAGTTTACTAATTTCCCCCATGACCCTGTATAGGATTATTCCAGAGTTTCTCCCTGTTGAAATCTGGGCTGTGCTGTCTCAGGAGTGACCCCTCTGACTGAGAAGACCATCAAGTATGTGCAGCATCTCAACCGTCTCCTGCCCACAGACTGGACTGATTAATCCCGACTGAGTCGTTGCAAAGCACACAAATATAAACTATTCATTTATTTCAAATCGGCGGGCGCCGTGGGGAAGTTATCACATATAATCTAGTGTTAGTCTATCCACTGCATCATAAAAATTAATTTGTCTAATTAATGACATTAGTACTTTTATACATGCATAATTCATATTAATTGATAGGTCTGCCTAAAAAGAATACCTTTAGGAAGAAAAATGATCCCATTAGTGCAAGTTTAATCCAAATCAGGGCTGACAAAGCATGGAGCCTTCAAGGCGTATCTTCAGCTTTGTTAATTGTCATAAGCATTCTAAATTGATTATTCTTACATTAGCATGAGACATTTCATTCATCAATGCTTTGCTATAAAGGAAATTTGTCTAATGGATTTGGGTAGCTCAACTAAATAAGTAGTATTTTTTTTCCCCAGGGTAGCTAGAGGGGCATTTGAAGCATATTAATTCACTAATACTGGAGGGAAGAAAAATTAGCAGTGGAAATGTATAGAAATATCATACAAAATTAGATTTCTGACACTGAATAATTTTTGTGATATCTATTTCAATGGTAATTGAGTGAGTGTGCCTGCACTTTTATTGCTTTTCTGTTTTGCAAGCTCCATGATAAACAGCTAATGTTAATATTTCTTATGAGTTATGTTCCTGCACCTGGTAGGGCCACAGGGGTATGAAGTGGAGGACGAATGAGACAAATATGCATTTTCGGGGGGACTGCTAGAAGGCACAGGGATTACACAGGATTGGCATAGCACCATTTACCTTGGGCTTCTGGGAAAACCATTTCCAGAGACACGTGCGGCCAGCTAAGCCACGGGGAGACAATAAACCTAGATTCAATTGTGTCCCAGTCCACACAGACTAGAGAACTGGAAATCCATTCAATTTGAGGGCTGCCTCTTTATTTTGGGGGAGTCGCTGAAGAATTCTTTTTAATGGCCAGAACCAAAATTCTTGGTTGATGGCCAAAGATTTACAGAAGGCTTGGTTGGGATCCCCTGTTTGGGAAGCAATAAGCTAAGAATGAGCTAGCCAAACGTATTTAACAGCTGCTTCTATTCTCTTTTTTGACTCTGTAGACCCATTCCATACTATGGGTTTTGGGCACAGCTGAGAAGTTCGTCTAGATGCAGCAGTACTTGTGCTGTTAAGATCTTCGTTAAGTTGTCCACCATGGTCTTCTACTTGGAGTATCTCCTTCTTCTACTCCTCTTTCTGCTCCTTCATCCTCACTGGGATGGATCTGAGGAATTCCCAGTACTTCAGACCATCACAGGCATTGGAGACAACACACCACCTGTTAGAGTCTCAGCAAGCTACTCAGTAACTCTATGACCTTGGCCAAGTTGCTCAATGTCTTTGAGCTTCCGTTTCCAATAGTAGCAGTTTTGATGTGTTGTTGCGATGGTCACGTACATGAGATAATGCATGCCCTAAAGGCTTAGCATTGTGACTGCTACATAACAACTGCCCCCAAAATTGAAATAAATATTATTAGCTATTATCTGGCTGAACTAAATGGGGACAAAGAGAGGCTTTCTTGTGTTCTTATTCTTTTTCTTCTTTCCCTTTTCTTCTTTCCTGGGGGATTTTTGACTCTAGGTGACACTTTTTCATCATCCCAATTTCCCTTGACTTTCAGAGTGGACTCTTTTGGTCACATGGCACTAACAGAAATTCTGGGCAAGGAAAAAGTGCTAATAACCCCCCACCCACCTTCCAGAATGTTGTCACAACAATTGTTCCAAGTGTATCATTTACTTCAAAGCCTCTGTGCTCTTGTCAAAAGAGCCAGCCTTGTGGAGTAGATTAAGCTCAGGTTTCAGAGTTAGATAAACCTGAGCTAGAAACCTCTCTCATTCATTCATTCACTCATTTATTCAATAAATATTGAGTGAGTAGCCAATATTTAGGTCTTGGGGATACTGACACGCGCTTAAGGAGTTGGCATTCTAGTCAAGCTGACTGACAGTTCACCAGAAAGCACGGACATACAGAATAGAATTCAGAGAGAGGAGTGCTGAGAAGGGAAGGAGACCAGGAGTGTGGTGCAGAGTGGATGGGCTGTGGGCAGAGCACATAGGGAGATACTTCAGCAAGGATGGACAGGGAGGGACTCTGATGCAGAACCAGACCCGTGAAAAGGAGCTGTCCTTCCAGGGAGAGGGAATATTAGGAGAAAAGACCCTGCAGAAGAATTCCTGCCCTTTACTAAATGTATTTTCTTGAAAAGGTTTCATAGACCTCCCCAAGCCTCGGTTTTCTCATCTGCAAGATGGGAATTAGCACAGTTGCTTTCTCACAAGTTTCTCATCATGAATAAACAAGACATCTCAAGATTATCAATAAATCTGGACTCATAAAATGTTGCTCCCTCATCGTCCTTCTGCTCCTTGAGTGCCATTTGGTGACAAATACTGAAATATTGAAATATTCCTGTTCTGTTGAATGGCCCTTGCCCAGTTTATTTTGGAGGTTTTACACAATCCAGTAGCGAGGTACATACTTCCTTCTACCAAGGAAAGCCTTCCTTTGCTTGGTGACTGTCCCTCTCGAAAAGATTGTGAGAGTCTGGAGTAAGCAACGAGGACCAGAAGGAAGCCTGCTTCCCACTTCCAGCGCAGAGCTGGTGCAGCCTACCTCCCGGTCCTGTCTGTAGGTCGGTTCACCTTCCAGCATCCTGTACTCACTGCTGGCTGTTCCTCTGGGATGTTTTCAGTAGACTTCCTCCAGGCCCCATGTATCCCAAGATGTGCCCCCTGACCCTTCAGAACCACATCACTTCTTCCTTAGGCTCTAATCTCCTCGCTCCAATAATTTTTGATTTTTCCACCTATATTTTTAATCCATTCACCAAGCAGTCTGTTTAGGCCTCAAGTCTCAACAGAAAGGAAACACTTCCTAAAGTTGTTCATTTTGATTTTCAGTAGACAGAATTTGGGAAGGATAGAAATATTGCATATCCCACAACTAAAATATACCAGATGTGTAGCTTTATTCTGGTTTTTAACATATAATATTCTGGTTTTCCTAAATGTAACTTAATATTGCTTTCAACATGGAATGTGATACTCTAATTAGACAAAACATAAGCCATACCATTCCCTGAATATATATTTATATATAGACTAATGCAAGGGGCTAGGACAAATGATCTGTGTTAGATATTCCAAATGCGAAAAAATGAGGTTTGTAGAGATAGATTTAATAGCTATTGGGGGAGTGCTTACAATAATTGGTTATTGTTGAAAAGAATTGTCAGATATCATTATTGGCATTTACAATTTTAATTACCTTGATCTTAGAGTCCAATATGTTATATTTTCCTCTTTTCAATTTTTTTCTGGAAGAAATAAAACCAATAGAACTTCACCGTTATTTAAGGAAATGTTATTAAGACTCACAATGCTGGGATGTACTAATAGTTTAATGGATAAAGAATATGGGTCATTTTTCATGTTAAAACACAGCCCTGAAAAGAAATGCTTCTCTTATTTCCTACAGAACTACAGCAGCAGAGTGCACTATTTCCTTGAAGTCCTTAGTTTGTTCGAGGTTCCCTGTAGTTTTTGATCCTTGTGCCATCCGTTCTGTACCTCCCACCTGTGTTTAGAGGAAGAGAGTGAATGGGGAGGGCTCCAGGAGATTTTGAGTGGAGGAATGGAACTCCGTGTGAGGCATGGCTCTACAGCTTACAAGGCAGGGCATCTTTCTTTCCAGACACCTCAGGGGTTAGATATTTCTTGTTTATCTGCGGGTGGCTCTAGACATTTTTGGGGATATCCTACACAAGCCATTTCATTCTGCAAGGTATTTAATAAAACCGAAATATATATAGTATTAGAGCCAGTTCTAATTACCTCCACAGAGAGAATTTTGGTGGTGATGTGTAGTGTCTGCTTCTCCTGATTGCTAAGACTCCTAACTCTCATACTTCAAGTGATCACACGGTAATCTCTTTTCTGAAGCAAGCATAATTTGGAACATAGTTGGGCTTTCAAAGACCATTTAATCATTTATCTATTGTGATCTAATGATATCATAAGAAGTATATGTTTTGGGGTTCATCCCAATTCTAGCCAGAGCTCCTAAAGCCTTCGAAATTTCCTAAGTGTGATAAAGGTGTTAGGAGCATCTTTTGTTCCGATATGTGGTCTTTGACTTTGGTTCCTGACACAGAGCTCCTAAGTCCCTTGGAATTTCTAGAGCGATAGGAGAATCTTTGGTTCTAGTGAGGTGACTCTTAATGAGCTCCTGGATGGCTGCAGGATGACGGCTGCTCACCAGAAAGACAGAGCAATTATCTGAAGCTTGGAACTTTTAGCACCACCCACTAGCCTATGGGGAGGAGAGAGGGCTGGAGATTGAGTTAATACTCATGCCTATGAGATGAAGACTCCATAAAAATCCCTGAACTGTGGAGTTTGGAGAACTTCTGGGCTGGTGAATGCATTCACGTGCCAGGAGGGTAACTCATCCCAACTCCACAGGGAAAGAAATGCCTGTTTTGGGACCCTTCTAGACTTCACTCTATGTACCTCTCCATCTGGCTGTTCATCTGTTACCTTTATCATATCCTTTATAATAATCTGTATTCTTGAGTTCTGTGAAACATTCTAGCAAATTATTGAACCCAAAGAGGGGGTCGTGGGTATCCCTGACTCATCGTCCATTGGTCGGAAATACAAGTGACAACCCGGGACTCGAAATTGGCATCTGAAGTGGGGGAAGTATTGTGGGACTGAGACCTTAACTTGGAGGGATGGAGGGAGGAGTCTGTGCTAACTCCTGGTAAACAGTGTTAGGACTGAATTGAATTGCAGTACACCCTGCTGCTGTCAGAGAATTGGTTGGTGTGGGGAAAAGAACCCACATATTTGGTGACCAGAAGTGTTGTGAGTGTTCAGAGAGTGGAGAGCAGAGGAAAATGGAGAATTTTTCCTTTTATACATACACACACAATTTATATGCTATATATAATATCACATATACTATATACTTAAATACTCTATTTAAACACAATGATACATGGAATTTTAAATACAAAATTCTGAATCCAGACAGAAACGCTTTTGAACCACTCTTGCTTGGGGATTATCAGTGCTTTGGGGTTAGCTGTGCCACCCTGCGCAGGCAATTGAAGATGATGTAAGTTCATAGTTACAGCCATATAGGCTCAACTGTCACATTTGTGGGGCTCAGGAAAAGAGACACGGGAGGCACGTGCGCCATATGTTTAAATATTTATAATTAGTAATCAAGCTAACAAACTGTTCAATATGATCTGTCCTTGACAAATACACATCACGAGTCCTCAGAGCTGCGCAGTGGAACGTGGCCTTTCCCCGAGAATGAATCTCTGGCGCTGCCTGTGGCGCCCAGTCTATGCACCTTCTTCTCCATCTCCAGCTTCCCCCTGCATGGCAGGGAGCCTCCAGCTTTTGAGTGTGCACGATCTGGCCTCATCTCTAATTTCTGTCTCTCCCTCTTCAAAGCTCCCCATAGCTCCCTCTCAGGCCTGGGGGTATGCACACTGAGGATACCATTCACCCTCGGAAAAGCACAGCCTGGGAAGCAGACCCAGGGCTTATTGATCATGGGGTATCAGGGTCCTGGCTTGTGGAATGTGGTCCAGGGGAGAAACAGAGCTCTGCAGAGGTTCGTCCCCTTAGCCCCAGTGGTATTTTGGCTGGAGGAGGCCAGGGACACTCTGAAGTACGTACGAGGCCCAGGGATGGGAGTAAGTGGTATTGCGTGTCTCTTTGCGTGGTTAAACTCATTATCTAGATATTTTAGCCTTTAGAGGTCCCCACAAAATAGGTGATATTAAAAATTGCAGATGAGTTTAACTTCTATCAAATTATGCAGTGGACAAGTTGTTTCTTTACTGTCATTTCTTCAAATAGACCCAACCAGTATAGTCCTGGTTCATTCCTTTTTGGATGGGAGGATATAAGAGTTCACTTTATTGGAAAGAATGGAAGATAAGAAGGAAGATATTTTTGTATAGCTTATGGAAAGAATAAAACAAGCCCCAAAGATGTATGTACTGTACTATTGGCTAGAGGAAAATATTACAAAGGCTTTGGGAAAGCTAGCTTGAATTTTAACCTTTATCAAAAAGATGCCTTGGGCTTCCCTGGTGGCGCAGTGGGTGGGAATCTGCCTGCCAATGCGGGGGACACGGGTTCGATCCCTGGCCTGGGAAGATTCCCACATGCCGCGGAGCAACTAAGCCCGTGTGCCACAACTACTGAGCCTGTGTTCTAGAGCCCATGCTCTGCAACAAGAGAAGCCACGACAGTGAGAAGCCCGCGCACCACTTGCTGCAAGTAGAGAAAGCCCGTGCACAGAACAAAGACCCAACACAGCCCAAAAAAAATTAAAAAAACAAATAAATAAATGGGTTTATTAAAAAAAAAAAGCCTTAATCCAGGGGCCATCATCATGTAAGTTGGTTGCTTGTTCTTCATTTGATGGCATTTCTCTGCCTTCTCACTTAGTGAGGCTCAAGGAAGTCACACAAGTGAAGATCGTTTGTGTCAGTGTCTAGTTTCTGCAAGTTCAGTAATGGTAGAGTTCCATTTATTTTCCCCACATATAATGAATACTGTATAAGCCTGTGCTCTCAGTCTTTGGCATCAGGGTTTTTGATGACCTGAAGGAAGATTTAGCCGTCTTATTCAGCATTTATTTTCTCAGCATGGTCTGTCTCTGCATGGGAGTGGTGAAGAAAATGTTTGATAAATTTTTAAGTCACATACATCCTCCTGAACCATTAGACTCTGTAGGCCTGGAATCCCTGGGTTGAACTGGGTGGCCATTGGCAACATGGCATGAGTTTGGGAGGACCTGCTGGGGCCACTGGGTCATCATGAGCGCTTAGGATGGAGCAGGGAACACAGCGGGACAGAATTGAGGCAGGACCTGGGAGCAGTCTGAGGCCTCCCAGTCTGTAGAGGCTCTGGGTGGTTGAGTATTAATTGTCTTGAAGCAGGAAAACTTCAGAAACACTCTTGAAAGAATATCTGGGCTGGATTCTCTCTGAAGGAGGCCTGAGCATAGGAGATTACTCACCCTCCGTCCCCCCTGCTCTTCTGGTTTTGTGTGTCTGAATGAAACAGAAGGCTCAGGAAAATCTGTGCCGAAAACTTCAATCTTTACAGAAAAGGAGTCTATGGGTATAGCAGGTCTATAGGACCCTACATGATGTAGGGCCGCCTTCCTCACCAATCTTGTCTTATAACCCTTCCCCCCTTGTTTCCTCTTTCTAGGCATGTGAGTCCCACAAGCTGTGTCAACTCCCACCCCAGCACCTTTGCACATGCTGTTTTTGTCTGGAATGATCTCTCTAGACACCACTGGCCTCCTTCCCTCGTTTCACCTTTGCCACCTAACTCTCTTCCATCCCTCAGCTTTAGGGGTAGATCAGCTTCCTCAGGGACCTGTGCTTGTCCCTCATGTTATATGAGGTCCCCTGTAATGTGCAGCTGGTACAGGGTTCTTGAACATCAACTTTGCAGTGCTGTGTACACTCACAATCATTTGATAAATTCTTCCATTTCCTTAAGGCCTGTGTTGTGTCACCTAGCAGTCTATAAGAACAATGTGGGACCACTGCCCACTGCCTGGCACAGTGTACGTGCTCCATATATGTGTGTTGACTCAAGGGCCGACAGCCAAATGGGGGGACATCTCTCTGTCTTTGGGAAGAGGCAGCCAAGAATGATGGACGAAACTACTTTGGTTTGGAAGTCAAGAATCCTAGGCCCTAGTCTCTGTCCTGAAGTTAATTTCTTGGGTGACTTTGAAAAGGGTATAAGAAGTAAAAGTGCCTCAAAGTTCCTAGTATCATGGCAAAGGAATATAAGAATAAAAATTACTAATATTTGACCTTTTAAAAAAAAAAACTTACTGAAGTGGCAGTGTTATATGGTTTAAACTAATTGAATAGAAGGTCTCCGTAGAAGCCCCTTTCAGCTCTGTCATAGGGTCATGGGGTTTTGTGTACAAGCCTGGGGTCCCATCCTAAGTGAATGTCCTCCCAAGATGGTTGCATCAGACGATCAACAAGGACACACAGAGCTGGCTCTAACTAGTCCTTTTGGCAAAGAAGGTGGGCTGTGGTGGCCACTGCGCCATAATCACATTTCTTCACTCTTAGTCATAAATCCCTAACTCTTCACTTTTAACTTGCTGTGAAAAGATTACCTTTTTCCATGTTCTCACGCCTGCCCCTCGGCCTTTGTGAAGCAATTTCCACAGAAACGATGGTCTGCCACCAAATAAGAGTTTACTAAGAACAAAAATTGAATTTCGTCTGCCTGTTGACAAGCTGATTGATCTGGAGGCTCTCGTGACTGAATCCTCTCCTAAGCACATTCTCATTTATCATGTGCAAGATTGTTTCAGAATCAATAGCAGCCCTGAGCAGACACGTCTCTGCTGGGGACCTGTCAAGAGCCCACAGCCTTCCCTGTAATATTGCTAATTTTTTTGACAGAATTATTTCAACAGTTAAATCGTTCTAGGTCTGTTGTTCCCAGACTTTCACTAGAATCATTTGTTGAGGTCATGATTTTTAATATACTTCTTATAAATGCTGAACCTTGAGGAGTTTGCCCTTTTTTCTCATGAGGTTAATTTCTCACCCCTGCTAGTCTTCCTCAAAAATCTGTGGTTGAGAGCGAGGTTAGATTTTAGGATGTCATTCAGGTGCAACTCTTTATATACAACCTTCATCAAAGGACAGGGGCAGGAGTAAGACGACTTGACTTCAGTCCTAGGGCTGCATGGACTAGCTGTGTGGCTTTGGCAATTGTCTTTCCCTCTCTGAGCCTCATTTTAAGAAGCTGGGTCAAATGAAGTCTTAAGTACAGTCTGTCTTGAACAGTCTGTTTGTCCAAATCAGGAGCTGTGAACTGGGGGTTCGTGGGTAGGATTTGGTCTGAAGAGGGGTTTCATTTGGGTTCTAAAGTATCTGTTTTTTGTTTGTTTAATTTGATTCACTTTTTTCCCTACTTTATTTTAAAAATTAATGTGTTAATATTTTAAATTTACATACAGCACAATTCACTCTTTCTATTATACACTCTTTTTGGTATGAGTTTTGACACACACATAAATTCTTGTACCCACTGCACATGGGATACAGAACAAGCCTAACATCCCAAAGAATTCCTTCTTGTTTCTCCCTCATAATCAAGCCCTGCCCCCGCTTCTAACCCCTTACTGCCATTGATCTGTCCTATGTTCCTATAGTTTTGTCTATTCCAGGATGTCATATAAATGAAATTATATAGTTATATAACCTTTTGAGACCACATTCTTTTACTTAGCACAATGCATTTGAGATTCATCCATGTTGTATATGTCGGTGATTTGCTCTTTTTTATTTCTGAATCGTATTCCATTGTATGTATGTATCACCATTTGTTTATCCGTTCATCTACTGAAGGATATTTCGGCTTTTTCAAATTTTTGATGATTATGAATAATGGTCCCATGAACATCGGTGTGTAGTTTTTTGTATGAACATAAGTTTCCATTTCTCTAGTATAAATATCTACAAGTAAAATCACTGGGTTTTATGGTAAGTGTGTTTTTAACTTTTTAAAGAACCGCCAGAGTGTTTTCCAGAGTATTTATGCCATTTTGTATTCCTTCCAGCAATGTATAAGAATTCCTGTCTCTCTGCATCCTCATTGACCCTTGATATTATCAGTAATTTAAAAAATTTTAAGCCTTCTAATAGGTGTGTGGTAGTATCTCATTTTAATTTGCGTTTTCCTAATGACTAATGACTTTGAGCACCTTGTGTTTACTTGGCATGATAGATCTTCTTTGGTGAAGTATCTGTTCAAACATTTTGTCTGTTTTTTTTTTAAATTTGTTGTTTATTTACTATTGGGTTTTAAGAATATCTTTAAATATATGATTTACAAATAATTTCTCCCAGTCTATGGCTTCTCTTTTTATTCTCTTAATTGAGTCCTTCAAGGAAAAAAAGTGTTTAATTTTGATAAAGACCCATCATTTTTTCCATTTACCATTTTTTCTTTTCTGTATTTTGCTTTTTGATGTCATATCTAAGAAGTCTTTGCCTTACCCTAGGTCATGAAGATTTAGTTTTGTATTTCCTCCTAAGAGTTTTATAGTATTATGTTTTATATTTGAAGGTCTATGATACATTTCAAGTTAATTTTATCTTTCTTTTGCATATGGAGATCCAGTCTGTTTACAGTGCTGTTTTTTGAGACCACTACCTTTCTCCTTTTGAATTGCTGTCAAAAATTTAAAAGTCAGTTGATGATATTTACGTGCACTAGAAAATTTCTGGGTTTTTTTCTTCTATTCCATTGGTCTAAGAGTCTATCATTTCACCAATGCCACACTGTCTTGAATACCGTAGCTTATTGATACATCTTAAAATTTGGTTGTGTGCGTCCTCCAACTTTGTTCTTTTTCAAAATTGTTTTGGCTATTGTGGTTCCTTTATCTTTTCATATAAATTTTAGAATTAGCTAGCGTGTATCTACAGGGAGTCCTGCTGGGATTTTGATTGGAATTGCATTAAATTTATTAATCAATTTGGGGAGAATTGACATGTTGACTATATTGACTCTTTCACTCCATGGGCATAGTATGTCTCTCTGCTTATTTAGGTCCTCTCTGATCTCAGGCATCAGCATTATGTAGTTTCAGTATACAGATCCTGCACATTTTTTTTTGTTAGATTTATATCTACAATTTCATTTCTGGGAGCTCTTTTAATGGTATTGTTTTAAAATATTTTATTTACAATAGTTTGTTCATTCCTAGTATATAGGAATACAGTTGATTTCTATATATTGATCTTTTATTCTGCCATCTTGCCCAACTCACTTATTAGTTCTAGGAACTCTTTTTTTGCAGATTCCTATGAGTTTTCCATGTAAAATGTCATAGGGATTTTTTTTCACATATGAATGCATTTTATATCTTTTTTAGACTTACTGAGTTTGCTAGGACTTCTAGAACGATATTGAATAGGAGTGGACATTCTTGACTAGTTCCTGATTTCTTATGGAGAAAGCATTCAATATAATGTTGTCTGTACATTTCTTCGTAGATAGTCTTTATTAAGTTTCCTTCTATTCTTAGTTCTCTGAGAGTTTTTATTATGAATGGGTGCTGAACTTTGTCAGGTGCTTTTTCTGCACTATTGATATAATCATAATGTGATAAATTGCAGTGATTGATTTTTGAGAATTGAATCAGCTTTGTAATCCCCTGATAAACTCCACTTGGTCATCAATGTATTTTTTTAATGTAGCAGATTTTAAATGAACACTTTGACTTTTCAGTTTCTCTTAAAAATTCAGAAAATCTGGCAACATTGAGTGAGAAATCCTGCCTGGTGACAAACTAGAGTTGAGAGATGCCATCCGCTGGTAGACGGGTCAGTGCCCTCAGTAAACCACAGTAGAGGTCAGAGTGAAAACGTATTCATCATGGATTTGTACTCTTGGTTTTTTGTTCTTTGTGTTTTTTGTTTTTTTTTTTTTTTGCGGTTCGCGGGCCTCTCACTGCTGTGACCTCTCCCGCTGCGGAGCACAGGCTCCGGACACGCAGGCTCAGCGGCCATGGCTCACGGGCCCAGCCGCTCCGCGGCATGTGGGGTCCTCCCGGCCCGCGGCACGAACCCGCGTCTCCTGCATCGGCAGGCGGACTCTCAACCACTGCGCCACCAGGGAAGCCCTGTTTTTGTTTTCTAAAGCAGAGAAATCTCCATGTCTCCAAAAAAGTAGAAAGCAAAAGATAGACAAAATGTGTGCATTTCATGGAAAATGGAAGAAAACATATAACTTTAGGAAAGTGGTAAGTATTCCCAGATATTTTCTTATCCTTGCCTACTTCCATCTTAGTTATCACCACCTTAACCCCTGTAGGTATTTAGATTTGAAACTCCAAATGAATAGTCCAGGTATCACTACCTGTATCTGTCTAAGACACAACCATGCTAGACCTCTGAATGGGTCCAGATTTACTGCAAGGGAACAACCAGAAAATAGTTCTTTACAAGATTTGCAACTTGGTCAAATGCCTTACAATGAAGGCCCATTTCATTTCTTTTATAACCGATCATCACCGTGATTCCCAGGTCTTAGTGTGATAAACTTTTGTTTCCCCTACTTTTTAAATTTTTGATCCAACGACCTGTTTATTTACCATATGATTGATTCCAGAGAAGGGATGATGCATTTGTCCCATTGAGTGATTCCCCTGGAGCATTCCCTGAAGTCTACAATAAAAGCCACTCCTCCAAACAAGTATTTCTCTTTTGTGCCATTTCACCTCACTCATGTAACTTCTTCTGGCTGGAGTGTCTTTTCTACTTCTTTTTTTTTTTTTTTGCGATACTCGGGCCTCTCACCGTTGTGGCCTCTCCCTTTGCGGAGCACAGGCTCCGGACGTGCAGGCTCAGCAGCCATGGCTCACGGACCCAGCCGCTCCGCGGCACGTGGGATCTTCCCGCACCGGGGCATGAACCCGCGTCCCCTGCAACGGCAGGCGGACTCTCAACCACTGCGCCACCAGGGAAGCCCTACTTCTTTTATATCTGCTGATATCTACTAACTGCCCCCAGCACTCTGAGCAACCCTCCTGACTCTCAAAGGAAGAGTTAATCAAACTCTCCTCTGGGTCTTGCTACCCTGTTTTTCCTTCTTTTGAAGCTCATGGTACTGTCATCATCTGATAGCTTTAATCATGATTCTGAAACTAATTTTATTTAAAAAATTTAATTAAAGTACAGTTGATTTGTAATATTGTATTTGTTTCAGGTATACAACATAGTGATTCGGTATTTTTGCAGATTGTATTTAATTTTAGGTTCTTCTAAGATAATGGGTATTATTCCTTGTGCTGTATAGTAAATCCTTGTTGCTTATCTATTTTATATATAGTAATTTGTATCTGTTACTTCCATACTCCTAATTTGTGCCTCCCCACCCTTCCCTCTCCCCTTCGGTAACCACAAGTTTATTTTCCACGTCTGTGAGTCTGTTTCTGTTTTGTATATAGATTCATTTGGATTATTTTTTAGGTCCCACATGTAAGTGATACCATATAGCATTTCACTAAGCATAATATTCTCTAGGTCCATCCACATTGCTGCAAATGGCAGTATTTCATTCTTTTATTAAAAAGCAAAATGCATACATAGTAAACAAAAAATCAGAGTTTCTAAAAGGCTATGCAGTAAAACCTAAGTCTTCCTCCTACTCTTAACCCCACATCCCCTGGTACTTCTCCCCGGAGGAGACCACTTTTCCCAGTCTCTTGCATATCTTTTTAGAGGTCCTCTGTGAAGCATAAACATCAACAACACTAGTATACAAATTAGGATACTATACACAATTCCTCACTTTACTTTGCTTGTTACTTGAAATTTTGAAAGGTAATATCTTGAAAATATATCTTGAAGATTATTCCACTTCAGCACATCTACTCATCCCAAAATTATTGAAGGACTACAGTATGCCAGCACTGTTCTAGCTTCTAGGAATGAAGTATTGAACAAACAGATATATTTGTTACCCTCAGTGATTTATTCTACTTATTGTTTTGATTCAAAACAATTGTTTTGAATCAAAACAATACAAAAGTTTTGAATCAAAACAATACAAAACAAAACCATTAAATATGTATTAATGTATATATTTTTATATGTACACTTTATATATATTTAATATATTATCTTAGATAACATGATATACATTGTGATAGATGGTACTAAGTGTTATGGTAGAAAATAAAGAGGGGTCAGGAGATAGGAAATGTTGGGAGATGGAGTTGCAGTGTTAAATTAAGTGGTCAGGGTAGGCCTCACTGAGAAGATGACCTTTTTCATTGGAAGGGAGTCCTGCACCTGGTATATACGGATGACCTCCTTTTTTAATTTTTTTTTTCCCGGTACGTGGGCCTCTCACTGCTGTGGCCTCTCCCATTGCGGAGCACAGACTCCGGACGCACAGGCTCAGCGGCCATGGCTCACGGGCCCAGCCGCTCTGCGGCATGTGGGATCTTCCCGGACCGGGGCACGAACCCGCGTACCCCGCATGGGCAGGTGGACTCTCAACCACTGCGCCACCAGGGAAGCCCAACCTCCTTCTCTTTAAGGCCAGCATAATATTCTAAGTGTATGGTATGTGGTACATTTGCCAGTCCATGATAAGGGACTTGTAGGTTGTTTCCACTTTACGGCCAATAAACAGTGGTACAAGGGTTATCTTTGCAACCACTCTGCATATATGTGCAAATTAGTGGGAAAAAAAATCTTAAAAGTAGAAATGTTGTACCAGAAGAAAATATTATCTGTGCACATTTCCATGTCACCCACTAGACTGAGTTTCTTGAGGATAGGGACCATATCTGAGATGTCTTTGAATTTCCTGAGCTAAGAGGATACTTCTGGTTTGAATACCTAAACAGTTCAGAACTGACAAGGAGCAGAATGGTTTGAGCATGGCTTTTCATTCTTCCAGGAAGCACGCGAGCTTCCCCAGCCCCCCAGACTGTATCCTCCAGTTTCAATACACAACCATCCCCTTGGACGTGCTGACATGGCTGAGTTTATACTGGGAACTTACCTGGGATAGAACATAAAAAAATCTCTTCCATTAAGCAATGAACAGAATGTTTTCTCATCTGTGTAGAACAGACACTATACCCTCAGGGTGGTAAGCCTTGAAGGCTCAGCCCAAAGAACAAAAAGAATAATTCACTCCACATACTTAAGCACTTTCAAACATATAAGTGTCCCCTTCCCGAATCCCTTTGTTTGTGGTATCCAAAGGCGTCTACACATCCTCAAGGTCAAGATAACTAAGAAAATTGGCACACTCCAAGGGCTGTTGAAGTTTAAATTTAAAATCAGTCTAGTTTAGGAAAAAAACAAAGTACATATAACAAAAACTCTCCCCGAGAAGACATGATAGATATGTAGCAACTTAGAGCCCAGATAATATTTTCAGAGGATGTCAGAACATTTACAATTATTCAGTGCTTAGAACTCACTTGCTCCCTGGCATTATCTTTGTTGGTCATAAAGGGAAATATCCTTGAAACAGCTAGGGAAAGGTCATCTCATAAATACGATAAGCAGGCTCTTCGCTCTTAGTTTCATTGAGGAGGTAAGGGGAAAATATACAAATAAGAAAGTCAACTATAGACAGCAGGAAGTGATGCCTGAATTTGTAGGGAAGGCGATTCTTGCTGGCTCTGGAAACTGGTCTTCCCGGTAGAGCAACAAGAAGTGATTTCTATTAAGCCCTCATATCTTATTATTTTTATAACATAAATTGCCGTTAGGCCTTCCCTTGGAATAGACGATGATGATAATTTACACATGCTGGACAGATAAATGATTCAATTCTTAGTTACAAGAGACTGTTGACAGTGATTACTGATGCTCATTTCTTTCACGCACATTATGTGGGGCAGGAAACTCCAGGTTTAGAGGCCTTTCATGTTTTTTCAAAGGAAATCAGTCACTCACATAATAATTATTTATTATTCCACATTGGCAGACAGTTGGATGCATTTATGACAGTTAAAATCTTTAGACAAAATGCTGCAAAGTGGTGCAACTGATAAAATATTTTACAGCACGGGAGATAGCAACAATAATTAGAAGGCCTTGGTACACAATGAAAGAAAAAAACTGGGAGGTTTCCCCAGTGACTCCCGGCTAGTTTTCATCGATACTTTGACTTGTTCCAGACTGAAATACTGGTGTTCGTCTAAGATTTGGATTCAGACCACTAAGGATCTTTGCAAAAAGCCACCTTCCCTAAATATCATCCATGTGCTCATCTGTCCATATATTCCAGTTTTTATTCATTCATTTAACTTTTATTAAGCATTTTCTATGTGCCAAGTATCTTACTAAGTCCTACATATAATCTTATCTCACTGAAAGGACCCTTGACTGTGTGAATTCTAGTTTTAATCATAAATGGTATATGTCTTCCAATTCCCTGCCTAGCGGTATTCCAGAGTCAAGTTTCCTTGAAAATAGAAAGTTTCAAACCTGGATTCTTTTGTTGCAGTATTTGGTTAATATTACTTTATTTCTCAAATCTATTTCTTTTGGAAAACACATTGCAAAAGAAAATCCAGTGAAAAGTAAGTTTCCCTCACATCGCTCGCTGACTTCCAGTTGCCTCTCCAAGGTACAAGTTTCTTACATGCCTCTCAGAGGTATTATATGGACAGTAAGTCCTGCTGTGATTCAACATATGTGTTCCTAAAAGCCACTACACTATGCAAAATCACACAATAAAAGCCATAGGCTTTATGGCGGAAATGGGGGTAAGGGTACAATGCTCTAAAACATCGAGAACATGTTTTTTAAAACGTAAAAAACGTAGGACTCTAATAAAAATAGTAGCACAGTGTTACACATGTTAAATGGCTAAGAAATACATAAATGCTACAATAAGTACGGCACTGGGGAGTTCCCTGGTGGCCTAGCGGTCAGGATTTAGAACTTGCACTGTAGAGGCCCGGGTTTGATCCCCGGTCGGGGAACCATCCCACATGCCACGCAGCATGGCCAAAATAAGTACGGCACTTTGGCTTGAAAAAGACGTGGAGTTTGCTTGTAGAAATGGATGTTGGAAGGGTTGCAGCTTGTGAGTTTCTGTGAATTAGTAGGAGGAAGGTCACCTGAAATCTGATGGAGAGTTCAAACACCTGATGGTGGATGTTTGTGTCTCATAACACAAAATGAACTGAAGTAGCTGGTAGATGTCCGAGGTATGTGCAAGTGTGTGTTTTGTGTATTCCTACATGGCTCCCATCAGCAGGGTGCAGTTTTCTGTGTTCACCTAGTGTTTCTTGCAGAAGAAATTGTGCAAAAGCATAATTCACATGATGTTCAAATTGTTGCCTAATAGATCAATCATATTAGAAAAAACTTATGTTTTCAAAACTAATATAGCAGGACTGACTGCACACATGAGAATGTGTCTTTTACTTTCCACATAAACTTTAATGTAGAGTATCTCCTTTTTTTAAATGTTGAAAATATATAAACATAGAAAGGATATGTTATCTTTAATCCCAAAATAACCACAGTAATTTTTTGTATCTTTCTCTGTTTTTAAGATATTTTATTTACATATATAATTAACCTTGCCTGAGAGAGTCTACAAAAGGGATATACCGAATTCAAGTAGAGTTGTTTCCATGATAAATGGTAACACTTCCTCAAGAATTCATTTCATGATTCCAAGTTTCACATTTAACTCTTTAACTCATTTTGAGTTTATTTCTTATATGGCTTGAGAAAGTTGTCCAGATTGATCCTTTTCTGTGAAGCTGTCTAGTTTTCCCATCACCATTTATTGAAGAGGCTGACTTTCCCCCATTGTATATTCTTGCCTCCTTTGTCATAGATTAATTGACCATATAAGCATGAGTTTATTTCTGGTCTCTCTATTCTGTTCCATTGATCTATGTGTCTGTTTTTGTGGCAGTACCGTAGTGCTTTGGTTACTCTAGCTTTGTATTAATAGTATAGTTTGAAATCAGGGAGCCTGATACCTCCAGCTTTGTCCTTTGTCAAGATTTCTTTGGCTATCCAGGGTCTTTTGTGTTTCTGTACAAATTTTAGAATTCTTTGTTCTAGTTCTGTGAAGATAGGGATTACATTGAATCTTTAGATTGCCTTGGGTAGTATGGTCATTTTAACAATATTAATTCTTCCAATCCATGAGCACAGTATATCTTTCCATTTGTTTGTGTTGTCTTCAGTTTCTTTCATCAATGTCTTAGAGTTTTCAGAGTATAAATCTTTTAATTCTTAGTTTAGATTTAGTCCTAGGTATTTTACTCTTTTTGATGCAACTGTGAATGGGATTGCTTTCTTAATTTCCCTTTCTGATTCTTTGTTACTAGTGTATGGAAACACAACAGATTTCTACATATTTTAAGTGTAAGTCCTGAAACCATAAAACTCCTAGAAGAAAACGTAGACAGTATGGTCTATGGCATCCATCTTAGCAATATTTTTTTGGATCTGTCTCCTCAGGCAAGGGAAACGAAAGAAAAAATAAATAGGACTACATCAAACTAAAAAGATTTTGCACAGTGAAGAAAACTGTCAACAAAACAAAAAGGCAACCCACTGAATGGGAGAATATATTTGTAAAAGATATATCTGATAAGGTGTTAGTATCCAAAATATATAAGGAACTCATACAATTCAACATCAAAAATACAAACAATCCAAATGAAAAATGGGCAGAGGACCTGAATAGACATTTTTCCAAAGACACACAAATGGCCAACAGACACATGAAAAGATGCTCAACATCACCATTCATCAGGGAAAATGCAAATTACAACCACAAAGATACCACCTGTCAGAATGGCTATCATCCAAAGACGACAAACAACAAGTGTTGGCAAGAATGTAGAGAAAAGGGAACCCTTGTACACTGTCGTGGGAAATGTAAATCGTGCAGCCACTATGGAAAACAGTATGGAGGTTACTCAAAAAATTAAAAATAGAACTGCCATATGACCCAGCAATTTCACTCTTGGGTATTTGCCTGAAGAAAACAAAAACACTAATTCAAAAAGGTAGCTGTACCCCCATGGAAGCAACCTAAATGTCCATCAATAGATGAATGGATAAAGAAGATGAGGTATCTATCTATCTATCTACACACACACACACACACACACACACACACACACACACACACACAAAATGGAATATGACTCAGCCATAAAAAAGAGACGAGACCTTGCTGTTTGTGACGACATGGATGGATCTAGAGGGTATCATGCTAAGTAAGTCAGACAGAGAAAGACAAATATGATCTCACATATATGTGGAATATAAAAAACAAAACAAAATTAAACAAACCCATAGATACAGAAAACAAATGGGTGGTTGCCAGAGGAGAGAAGGGGAGAGGGAGAGGTAAAATAGGTAGAGAAGATTAAGCAGTACAAACCTCCAGTTATAAAATAAACAAGTTACAAGGATGTAATATGCAGCATAAGGAATATTGTCAGTAATACTGCAATAACTTTGTATGGGGATAGATGGTTACTTTCTTATAGTGGTGATCATTTCATAACGTGTGCGAATATCCAACCACTATGAAGTGTACCTGAAACTAACATAATATTGTATGTCAACTACATTTCAATTAAAAGAAAGAATTTGTTTTATTCTAGGTGAAAACAACCCAAATACGCACCAACTGATGATGAGAGTGAATAAACAAATGTGGTGTCTCCATACAATGGAATATTATTCAGCCACAAAAAAAGAATGAAGTACTGATACACGCTACAGCATGATTGAACCTTAAAAACATTATGCTAAGTGAAAGAAGCCAGACACAAAAGGCCACATATTATACGATTCCATTCATATGGAAGTCCAGAATAGGGAAAGAAAGTAGATTAGTGCTTGTCTAGGGCTGGGGGTAGAGATGGGAGACACAAGATTGATAGCTAATGGGTTAAGAGTTTCTTTTTAAGGAGATGAAAATATCCTAAAATTGACTGTGGGGATGGTTGCACGTAACTATGACTATACTAAAAACAATGAATTGCACACTTTAGGTAGATTGTATGGTATGTGAATTATACCTCAATAAAGCTGTTAAAAAGAGAATTAATTTTATTTTAGGTTTTATCCCTATAACATTGTGAGAGGAGGCACCAAGACCTCCATGTGCTTGGAAGCTCATTATTGTGATAAGTTCAACTGAGTCTGGTGTGTGGAGGTGATGATCTGCAGAAATCTAGATGTTTGCATGCTATTCATGTTGCTCTTCCACAGAGAAGTCTGCTGGTCCCTTTCTGCTATCATCTCTCTACGGGCATCTTGTCCATCTTCATTTTGATATGTTCCATGGCTGCCAGTCATATATCACCAAACAGTCTTTTCAAGAAAAGCACACGAGAGGCTTGTTTTTTGAACTCTTCCATATCTGAGAATAGCTTTTTGTCATCCTCCCCTAAGCAAGACAACTTCTGTGGGTAGAAAAATATTAGGTTATTATCACCTTTTCCTCTCTGAAGTCTGCAGATTTGGTAATGTTGTTTTTGAACTTTAAAAGTTTCAGAGAAGTTTAAGAGTAGCCTGATTTTGTTCCTCTGAAGAAATCGTAAGTTTCTGCTTGGACACTTTTAGTATTTTTCTTTGTACTTAGAATTTGGAAATGTCACTAGGGTGAGATTTATTATTGGCCTTTTTCATTGATTTTTGCTGGGCTGTGGCGAGCCATTCTAATATGCCTGTGTTTGAACAGCTCAGAGACTTGGATGTCTGTAGGTTTTGTTATGATTTCTTCCTTTAGAAGACTTGGATTTTTAACACTTTAAAATTTGTATCTTTATTTTCCACGTCTATTATCTTGAACATCGTTTTCATCCCTGTGTTGTTTTCTTTTGCATTTTTAGGAGAACTTCTCAGTTTCATCCTTTCCCCCCTGACATATTTCATGCTGCCCCAGATCTGCCTTCACTACCCCTTGTGAGAACTTGTGGTGCTCTATTTTTAATTTTTCCTTTCATCCTAACCTGTTCTGGTCTTTACGACTTCATACTTCACCTTCAAAGTATGGCTTATAGCATTCTTCTAAATAGAAAATAATTTTAAAAGGTTGTAAGGTTTTTATAGTAAATGCTTTTCAAAATCCTGTTTTTCCTTTAGGTCTTCAGAATAACAAAGCTTTATTTTCTCTTCATTATTTCACAGGTTTTAATTTTCTCATGGAGTCAGCCACAAATTAGGTAATAGAGCAGAGTTCTTAAAAATACAGACTCAGATATTTGACAGTCTGCATGCAAATCCTAGCTTTCCCAATTACTCTCTATGTATCTTTGAGCTAGTTAATTATACCCTTCTAGTTTAAGTTTCATCATTTGTACAACAGGAATAGTTATACACATAATGGAGTTGTTTTCAGTATTAAATGAGATAATACATAGAAAGCACTTAGCACAGTGCCTGACACAGAGTGAATGCAAAAAAAAATGTTTTTTCGTATACAAAGAAATCTAACAAAGTGTATGGACTTTCTCCTTGGTCCAGCCTTCTTCTCATATGAGTGTTTGTTGAGTTTTTTTATGGGTCTGGAGCTGGACAGTAGGTTGATGTGTGCCCTGCACCCTACCAAGCAGAGTTTCATCAGTTGTGACTCTGCCTCCCAGGGTTCTTTTCCTTCCTTCAGTGCCTTGCACTGTGATCTGAGCAGATGGGTCCATGGATGTTACCATCACAGATCGCCCTGTCTTCTCTTTACTTAAGGCTACTGCCTGGGTTCATGTATTATTTCCAGTCTTCCATCCCTTTGTATATTGAGGAATTCTCCAGAAGTTATAATCTATGAATGGAAATCAAAGGAGAGTCATTCACAAGAGCTGATGAAAAGTCCACAACCCTAGTTGTTTCAACTAGAAATACTTATGGAAGTAAAGAGACAGCAGTTTTCTGGTTAGTATAGTCCTTGTAGTTCTGGACCAGTGAAAAGCAGCAAAAGTGGGATGAGAAATCTTTCTGTCCTTGGGTTCTTCAATCCTGTTGTGTTGCCTTTGTGCTATGGAAGTTTCTTCTAGATTCTGTCTACAGGTTGTTGTTGGTGGTATTCTTGCCTTCTCTCATGTTTTGTTCAAACTCAGCCCCAGCAAAAGGCCTGCGGAACCTGAACATGTGTGCTATTGGCTCCTTTGATACTTGTTGAGGCCTGGGAGTTGTTTTGAGTGGCCGATTGTCTAACTCTTGCAGCAGTCTCACAGGGACCACATTCAAAGGGAATCAGTTGTCCCCAGATCAGAGAATCTCAGAGTTATACAGAACAGTAGAAATTGTAGAGCCTAAGCTATTGCCTGGTAGTCAAATTCTCTTCATAACACCCATTTCCTATGGCTTGTCCAATCTCTTCTTGAACTACCTTCTGTGATAGCAAGCTCACTAGCCAACAGTATGTCTGTTTCATTGTTGGGCAACTCCCTTAACCAAACTGAAATCTGTCCCCTATGCATGGTCTTAGAAGTGAAGGAGAAAATTATTGTACCCGTGAAAGATCTGTGCAGGAAACAGAAAGGACTCTAGCCATTATAATCAGAGAGATATTTAATAAAGGGACTTAGGCACTTCAAAATAATTTTTTAAATTGAGTGGTTCAGAACTCAGAGGGTTGTTACTGATTTTTTAAAAAAAATTTTAACTTTGATTGAACTATAATGTACATACTGAAAATACCATTGATTTTTTTTTTTTTTTACTTCAGTGGTATTTTGAAAGGAAGCAAAGGAAACTGCTTCTGCCACCACTTCCCCTACAGTTGTCTCACACCCACAGATATGGTTCCCACACAATGGAACATAAAACTGGACAACTACAAACACACATGCCCATTGTATGTTGTCAGCCAACGTTGCCAAAGAAAGTTTTCTTTGTCTACTTTCTATCTTTCAGATCTCCGAGAATCCATCTCATTGACAGAACTCAAATTACAGTGAGTGCTCTGACTGTAAGGTGGTCTTGGAAAAGTAGCTTTTTAATCTTACCAACCTCTTGAGAATGCATACCAAGGGACTGTACACAAGATTAAGGAAGTTATCTAAGTACTGGAAGGACAGAAGTCTTACCAATATTCTTCCAGTATTTTTACTCATATAATATACAGCAGTGGGGCTCAAGAGAAAAAGACCCTTGATAAGTCATCGGTGTCTTCTGGGTAGGAGAAATTAGCCATTGTAGGACATTAACATCTGAGTTTAAATACGTTTACAGGTTTGCGTTAACCGGTTATCAGGATCTGATGAGTAGGGTGTTATTATCAGGGTCCTGAGATTCAATAAGAAAAGTTGGGGAAGGGCTGGGAAAGGAGAATTAAATGGTAATGAATATAAATGAGGTTTTGTTCCTCAAGAAAGGATAGCTCCAGTGTTTTACTTTAGGAATCTTCAGGAAAACAAAGGCAAAGGACTCCAAAGATGGGGCCATCACGTAGACTCTCAAGAGCATTCCTCAGTAGCGGGTATATCCTTTAGTTTTGTATCAAAGGCAATGAGAGGCCACCATGAGCAACCCACCATGACCACACTTGACCACTGGAAAATAGAGTGAAATTTATGGGATGCCAAGGACCTTTGCCTGTTCCCTTTCCATCTCTCTGGAGAGTAGCAGTATGATCAGGAAGTTTATTCACTTGTAAACACACCTTATTTTTAACATCTTAGTCATATTCAGCTGAGTTATCATTGTTTATGTTATTCAAATGACTCATTTCCTCTTGCAGCTTGCAAATATTAGACATTATATCATATCCCATATCTGTCTTAATTTTTGTATCCCTGAGGACCGTCATTTAGTTTACCCAAAAGAAGAGTTTTAGAGGAAAAATTTTACCAAAGGCCAACAAGATGCAAGAAAGGACCAAGCAAATTGCACTTGCAGCTTTTTATTTGAAGCCTCAGCACGCTAGAAAGGTTCTGTTAGTGTTTGTTGTAGAATGTAGATGGATGGCAGCAATAAAATCAGATATAGGGAAAAAGCAATCAAATCACTGAGTAGGTCACATTCAAAATATATTATATCAGGATTGGGGGGGGCGGGCTCTACCTTAGGGCATATGTTGCTTCCCACAAAATGCTTCTGAACAGTATTCATGTGTCCTTCCCTTCCCTATATGTGCCTGATTTGATACATTTCAAATCTTTTCCTGTACTCAGACTGCTTTCTTATTGTTCCATGAAAATCTTATGTTCGCTTGTACATTTTTGTCTTTGCTATTCATAATAGATGCTGGGGGGTCCCACCGAGATCCCTTTATCTGGCTAGTGCATCCATCCTCTGCTGAGCTGCTTTGCCCATGAGGTTACCCCCTTATTTCAAGGGACAGCCCATAATCAATGATTGACAGATGTGGGGTTCGAAAGGCCTGCTCCCTTACCTTGAAGGGGGGAAATACCATAATGCAATTTATGCATCAGAATCTGTATTTCATCCTCTCCTTTTGGGGAACCTGACCTAAGACACTGCTGAGCTTTTTTCTTTTTCTGCTTGAAAATGTGAGCCCAGGTCCTTTCTGCTTCTCCAAGGCAGTCAAGATCCACCTTAGTTTCCACTTTCTTCCAAACACCATCCCTGCTCTTTCCAGGTCTAGCTTTTTCTTCCCTCCTCTGAGCTGCTGAGTCATTCTCAGGCAGTGATACTCTGTGAAATGCTCTCATCAAGTATAGACGCTGTCTTATGGGGTTAGCTGCTAGCTTGTCATATATATAGATTGCAAGTCCCTCAGGGTGGACGCTGTTGAGGTGTGCTCTGTGTGGGCAATAAATGGTGTCCTATTGCTTTGTCTACGCTAGTTCCCCAGGGGCGCTCGAGCCTTTAAATGAACATCCATAAACTGAGACATTAGGCCAAAGAACCTGGGTCTGGGATTAAAAGCAGACTGCTTGGGGGACCCTTCTCCAAGTATGTCGATTAGTCCTTTTAAAAGCAAATTAAGGCAATCACCTGTCAAAACGGAAGTGATTTTTTTCCCCAGAGTTTCTCAAGCTGTTTTTTGAAACATAATTTTCTCTAGGTAAACTGAGAACGAAAGATTCAATCTTCAAATGAATTTGGAAATACACATACCATAACCAATGGAAATTCCCAGCATACATCAAAGGCTCTGAAAAGTCCTATAGTTAAAAAAAAATCTGTCTAACTTTGTTTAATGTAGCATTTTCAGTATTATGTGACCATGTAACCACAGAATTCATGTCATTATAGCAAGAATTATCCTATGGAACTATTTTTCCATGGAAGTCCTTAGGGAAATGCTAGGAGTGGTAGTGGTGTGCTTGCGGGGGGGAAGAGGGGTGGGAGCCAGTGAGGGTCCTCGTCACCTGAGAGTATGTGAAATTTATATAACCCATTCCAGATTGGTGGGGGATTGAGTATGAAGCCAGTCATCTTCTTTTCTGTTTGATATTTGTCGGGAGGAAAATAATTTGGCTACAGGCAGTGTGGGATGTTTCAGCATTTCTTTCGTCCTGTAGATGAGACACCTAGCAAGAGTGGGTGTGTGGGGATTCAGAGCTTAGAAACCCTCACTCCACTCTTCCTCCCCAGTGCCAGAGATGCTGTGGCAGCTTGGGATGGAGATCCTTCTTAGATGGGTAGATCCTTCTTAGATGCTTCCTGACTTACTGAAGGATGGTGTGGAACTGACCATGGGAGACCACAGCCAAGTGGTAGTAGAAGTGGAGTCTACTTCATTTCAAGGACCAGTGGTCCCTAAACCCATTTCTCAGAATGCCATTCCAGGCATCACATAATGTCTTCCTCGCAAGAATCCCAGAGGATCTATAGAACAATTGTTAGCATTGTCCCCACTTCATAAGTGGGGAAAAGGAGCCCCAGAGAAAAGTCAGGTGTCTTGACTAGACGATACTTCATTCAGTTTTCCATCCATCCATCCATTCACTAACGAAATATTTATCCAGTACCCCCTCTCTACAGTGACACTGACCTTCAGATGGGTGGCTTCTGCCAAAGCCTGTGCCCCTTGCAGCCAGAGAGGAGAGGACAAGTGACTGAAAAGTCCTCACTGGTAAATGGAGAGGACCACGTGAGTCAGCCTGGCAGTGAGGAGCCTGGGACGCATGCTTCCTGCTTTCATCTAGAATTGGGACTTGTACGTGACGAGCCAAAAAGTTGTAATGTGGCTCCAGCAGGCCTGCCCCAGCCCATCACGGGTGTGGAGATAGTGGGTGTCATAGACGAGCAAAGTGCCCCTTTTCCAGACTCCAAATCAAAGATGGTCCAGTTGACTCTCTTGTGGGCAGCAGATTAAGTGTTTCTCCTTTCTTGCTCATTGTATCTGTGTACATCCTGCCTTGAGTTAAAAAAAAAAAAACACAAAAAAACAAACAACATTGGCTGGGTAGGACTCGGGGCTAGTAAGGAGCCATGAGGCCTAAGCCACTGTTTATGACACACGTCATATTTCATGGACCACGTCTGGACCCCACCTGCCTCCTTAATCTTCTTGGAACGCTCCCTCTGTGAACTGTGTGTTCTGCTGATGACTTCAGTGGGTACTGCAGTTTCCAATTTCCTAACCTTTCTATTAAAATTAATATTTAGATTTTATAACTTTAAAACTGGAAGAATGATGGAAGCAGTATTTGATGTTTATGTCTCTCAGTCACGAAAACGCTCCCAATTTCACTAATGCCGGGCCACACACATGTAGTCACAATAAATAGCATTTAACGTGTTTACAGTATGGAGAGGATGAGGAAGACTTCTGTTTTTATATTGATGGGCTCAGCTGGGCTGGGGATACTATTGTTTACAATGAGCTACATTTTTTGTTGTTCTGATTTACCCTCAAATTAAATCTTTATTTCAGAGACCAACCCCAGGGAGTCCCTGTAAGGAGGGAATGTAATAAACAGCGTTAGGAGAGGGCCTGTAGCCGCCGCTCCTTGGTAATTAGTCCAAATGTCTCAACCTGAGTGGTTTTCAAAGTTTTATGGCTGCAGTTTGGTCACAGGTTTATTTGTAAAGAGCTGGTTTGGCATTTTGCTCAGAGCGGCCTTTGCCCTTTGGGATGAGGTGTTGGGGGTTAGGGAGATGTGGACCACAGGGAAGTCAGACTTTCAGGTCTGCTCTGAGGTGATGCCCATGTTTCTTCTTACCATCTGTTTTCAGATTAAAAAATTGTCCAAATTTAAAGAAACTGGAAAAGGGAAATAAATATCTGGCCTTGGTTTGGCGGATACGTAAGGGAAGGGAAGGGGCCGAGGCTGGGGCCGTGCGTGTGGGAGCGTTCCCACCCCGGCAGGGTGACTGTCCTATGAACCCTGATAGGAGCGGAAGAGTCATTAGAAAGCCCTGGGTGCCTGGGTTGGGGCCGACCACCTGCGTGGCGCACCTCCCTGCCTTCCCCAGCTCGGTGGGAAGAAGAAAGCCAGGGCCTTAGCAAGGCCCGGCCCCCCCTCCCCCAGGAGTTCCCTGGCAGCCTCTTAGCTGCTTAGACCTCTAGTCTTCCCAGAAGAGGGACCGGAAAGCTCCCAGGAACAGGGCCAGCTCTGGTCGGCCACCCGTTTCACCCTCCCCGAGGCAAAACCAAGCCAAAAATGCAGGTACCGCAGCCGGCACCTCAGCGTACACTTCTCCTGCTGTCCTGACTGTGCCCACGAGTCCTGTTTATTCACTCAGTGTCCACTGAGTACCACGGTAAGCATAGAGACACTTAGCCATCTTATTTTCTGAGCCAGACTGTGAGATGGGGTGTGGAGAGGTGGGAGGCTCCTTAGAGCGTGAAGGAAGGGGTCAGGCAGAGGCACCTCTGAGTCTTGTGGAAGGAGAGTGTGGTTGGAGGGTGCAAAGGGCACAGGGGGCAGGAGTTCAACTCCACTGCTTCCTTATCACAAGTGCTGCCGTGTTATTTATTTTTAAATAACATTTTGTAAGGCTTATCTGTTAAGGAGCCTAAGGAATCATCAGTTGCTGAGTCCAAGAGTCTGCAAACATTTTCTGAAAGGCCAGATAGTAAAAATTTTATGTTTGGTGGACCACACAACTACTCACTCTGCTGTTAGGGGGAAAGCAGCCATAAACCATACCTAAAGGAATGGGCGTGGCTGTGTTGCAATAAAACTTTATTTATAAAATCGGGTGGTCGGCAGGATTTGGCCTATAGTTAGCCCACCCAATTTAATCATGTATTCCCCCTTCTGTGTTAACTTTTACTCTTTCTTTAATCTTCCTCCACTAACTTCCTTTCTTCCTTTTCTCCTTCCTCTCTTTCTTTTCTTCCTTCTCTCCCTTCCTTCCTTTTTTTTGGTCCTTTCTTCTTTCTTTTATTTTTTTTTAATTTTTTATATTTTATTTCATTTTTTTTGCGGTACGCGGTTCTCTCACTTTTGTGGACTCTCCCGTTGCGGAGCACAGGCTCCGGGCGCGCAGGCTCAGCGGCCATGGCTCACGGGCCTAGCCGCTCCGTGGCATGTGGGATCTTCCCGGACCGGGGCACGAACCCGTGTCCCCTGCATCAGCAGGCGGACTCTCAACCACTGCGCCACCAGGGAAGCCCTCTTCTTTCTTTTAATATGAGCTATGCCATACGCTGTGAAAGACACAGGGAAACCAATGATGAAAAAGACAGATGTGGTCCTATCCCTCATGGGGCTTCTAATAGGGAGTATTAATGAGTAAGCAGATCATTAAAATGAAATACTGTAGCTGATGCTAGTTACCAAAAATTCGTCTCCATTTCTTTCTCACTATTAGACTTCCAATTTTGTGTAGCGTGGCAGTGCCCCAGATTTAAAAAAAAAAAGACTTCTCTTGCTTCCCTTGTACCTAGAGATGGTCATGTGACAATGTTCTGGCCAAAGACACACAGGCAGAAGTTTTTGGAGATAGCATCCCTTCCCAAATGAAAAGGCAAGCCCTTTTGCCTCTTTGACTCTTGGCCCTTTCCTTTTCTTTCCACCTGGAATGCCGCTAAGATTCCTGGAAATGCAGCAGCTCCATTGTGAGCATGAGGATAAAAGCTATATGCTAAAAATGGAAGCAAGAAGGTGGAAAGAGCCTGGGTGGATCCCTGATGACATCACTGATTCTTGGTACCAGCTCTGGATTGCTTACCTCTGAGCTTCTTGTCACATAAACATAAACTTCGTATTGTTTAAGCTAATATAATAGGCCTTTCTGTTACATGCAACCCAAGGAAATTGTAATGGACTAAATTATAATTAGTATCAGATAACAGAGCCATGGGTTAAAATTTAGTGTTCAGTAAATGTTTTCCGAGTCTAAACAAGAAAATAAGCATAATCACTCTCAGATTACTGAGGTATCACCTCATTCTGTGTATCTCAACACTTATTAATACGCTCTCCACGATTAAAGGATGAAAAAGTGGCCCCTCACTGACAATCCAGCTCCAGCATTGTTTTAAAGCTGATTTATGATGACTGAGTTGTTTACTGAACCTGGGGCACCAGTGCAGTAAATTTAGATGGGAGGTAGGGGGCTAGTCCTGACTCAATTCTAGAAACTTCTTGTTGCAAAAAATTTCTTTCCTCATGGACTCAGTCTGAATTGTCAACAGGGCCACTGCATTGGCTGTGTCTTTTGACTATCGGGCACCTTAGGGACGTTGGTAAATTAAAGGTGCTGTGTGTGTGAGGTATTGGTATACATATGCATGCTTCGGGGGGATAATGGTAGTCATGACCACAGCCAAAGTTCATCTTTCACCAGCTTCAGAAACACCATTTAATAATTCTCAGTAGAGACTTCACCAGTTGAAGCCTTGAGCTGAGGCCTCCATTCCAGGGTAGCAATAGGGGAGATCTACAAATCTCCTGGTTGCTAGTGGACGTCAGCTTGTTGATGAACTGTTGGCGTGATACTTAACTCTCAGAACTTAAGTGCACACTCAAGTTCACGTATCATGGGGGAGGAGTGGGGTAACTTGATATAGGGGCTGGTGAAATGGAAAACTAGATAGAAGATTCCTTGAAGGACTTTAGTCCAAAGCAGAATTCATCAGGAAAGGAGAGTGTCACTCTGCCTACATTTGACTGACGCTAAGTTAATACTGTTAACATGCTAGAGACACACTCACTTTGATTCCTTGACACTAAATTATGTCAGCTTTTAGAAATCAGACCCTTGGCTTAAATGCCCAAGTTTTATGTACTTTTATCATCCATGGGCCATACCTTTGGTAGCCAATAGCCCTTAGGCTTTCTTTAGTCCGCTTCATCTCCTTCTCCTACCTTCTTTCTTAGTTTATTGATGTACAGAACACGCCTTGGCTGCTAAGCATTGCCAAGATGCTTTTTCTTTTTGCAGAGAATTGTTGCACAGTGCCACACCCGGACTGCCTTCAGAAGCTTTCTAGGAAATCTCACTGAACTTTGCAGAAGCCCTGAGCTTTTGGGTCAGCATTTTGGAAGGGAAGACAATTGATTCTTTCAGCCCTGCTGATGCAATTCCTTTTGATGTGTATCAAGTGTGTTTTGACACAATCCCCCGAGTCATTGCGGTTTTCAATATGCCTGGGCCTATAATGAAAGTCAAAGAGAGGGGAATCTTTTCACTTAATGTTGATTTCTGATATTGACTGTGCGTTACCCCATTTGTGTTTCAGAAGCTTCTGGGGATGGAATTAACCCCTTGGCTCTCAGGATGGAATTAACCCCTTGGCTCTCAGGGTAAGCACATCTCTCGCGGGGCTATGACTATCAAAAGCTGATACTGACGCTGGAGACAAAAGAGATTCTTGGAGAGCCATATCATCCTTATGCAGGTAACAATTTTTTTTAATTATTATCCATTTTTTGGTAAATACAACAGCTGCAGAAGAATTTGCGGGCTTTTTTTTTTTTTTTGGCTGTAAGGCATCTTAGCGAGTGTTTGCCAATTTTCTGTCTCAAAAAAAGGTGTCTTCGCATCTTGATTTAGCCCTGAATAATTCAGCAGAATCTCTAATAACAGACTTGCATGTTGCAAAGCACCAAAACATGTTGTAAGCTTAAAGAGGCAGCAAGAAATTTGGCATCACAAACAGAAGAATCGAAGCTAGGATGTATTTAAAGGGTAGGAGTCAGTGCTTCACACATGTGCTGGATGCTTATTTTTGCTTATAGTTTCCTTGTTTTTCATAGAGCAGTGGCTCCTAAAAAGGACAAAGAACATTCCTGGCGGTTGTCTATTGCCCTCAATTCCCTTTTTATGAAAATTCCCATCTCATGGCCCCTTCCTCCCTCCCTCCTTCCTTCCCTCCCTCCTTCCTTCCTTCCTGCCTGCGTGCCACATAGTAATTGAGTGACTACAACTTTCTAGCCACTGTGTTAGACCTTTAGGGTTCAATGATTAGTAAAGACAAACCTAGCCTCTCCTCTAAATTAGAGTTCTCTATCTTGTTCTCTCTCCCAAAGACCAGGTAGGTTTGGTGTTCCCTTGGATTCTGAGATACACCAATGTCTTTCCAGCAAATTCCATGTCATCCTACTGTCCCCCACCCCACCATTTTTCCTTTAATTTGCTTAAGTGGTTTTTATTATTTTATGATTTTCCGCCAAAATCATAATGTGTGTATTGGAAACCCTGATATACAGGGAATATGGAAAGGAACTGGGGGTGCTTGGCTTGGGGAGATTGTAACATTGGAAGATGGCTTACATATTCTCTTCATATATTTGAAGGGTTGTCATTTGAAGAGGAATTAAGCTTAATCTACCTTTCCAAGGGGCAGATCTAAGACTAAATGGCTTAAGGAAACCATCAATTTTCTAACAATCAGGGTAAAAGGAACTGCAACTGACACTGGGCTAACTGTGTGTGTTTGTGTTCACGTGTTTTTCTATGTATGTATAGGTCATGGTTTCTCAACCTCAGCCCTGTTGACATATGGGGTCAAGTAATGGAGACTTTATTGGAGGCTATCCTGTGCACTGTAGGATGTTTAGCAATATCCCTGACTTCTACTCACTAGAGGCCCATAGCGCACCCCAGTGTGACAGCCAAAAATATCTCTAGTCTTTGCCAAATGTTCCCTGGGAGGATATAGATGATAGATAGATGGATAGAGAGACAGATAGATAGATAGATACTAAGTATAGGATATATATATATATATATATAGATATAGATATAGATATAGATATATATGTAGTATAAGATATATATGTGTGTGTATATGCATATGCACACATACATATATACATACACACTGTTAGGAATGGATAAATAGATAGATAGACAGTAGATAGGTTTAATAGATTTATCTGGGATAGAACTAGAACTCTGACTTAAAACCCACAGATTCCCTGGCAAAGCACAAAGCTTTCTTGGGTTGAAGGGACTTCTCAGCACTTGAGTTATTGAAGTGGGACAGCCACATGTCAGGGAACATTGCTTCAGGTAGGGGATCAGACTCTGCAATCTATAAGACCCTCCACTTCCAACTAACGGATTTTATAATTCCATAAGGCCAGGTTTTCGTTCATAAAATTGGTGTCAGTTGCTAAGGGAATATACCGAACTAAAGTTGTGACTGTGGGCCCCACGGTGCTGTTTGAAATAGAGTGCAGAGTTGTGGGGTGGGATGAGTGGAAACGGTTGAGCTTATCTGGGGTTTAATTGGCAATCAGAAATTTGCCTCCTAGATGCAGGCATGTCACTGTAAAAGCACATCCAGGACGTTACTTTCTCTGGCTGAAGTTATTAATACGTGTTGATTGATGTCAAAATGGGAATTAAATCATAAATGTGCTTCGGGGCCTCCGGCTGGTGGCTTCGCAGCTTCTTTAGCCTTGTCACTTTGGAGAGACAGCTCACATGGCCCTGCCTCATTTTTTTTGACGATTTCTTAAAGATTTCACTTTATCATCATTTGTCTCTGAGTGGGTTTTACTCTCCATCCCATTAGTATTACCTCCACCATGGCATAGCCTGGATAAAGTTATTACCTACAAAGGAACCCTGGATGGATTTTATACTTGAGTGAAACAATGGGGTTGTACACTCTATAAATAAAACAAAACAAAATAAAATGTTCCCAATTAGTGCTATTTACAGACGTGTAACACCATGGCTGCTGATTGGGAGTGTATGTTCCTTTCCCATGGGAGTCCCAAAGTTCCTAGCACCCGCTCACAGGCATAAAAAGGCATGGCCTTTCTCATTTCCAAGTTAATCCGATTTGAGTGTGGGTTGAGAGGGACCAGAGCTTCCCGAAGGGCCTGGCAGAACCGGGCAGCTCAGCATCATTACCAGACCACACACGTTATGTTTAATAGCCAGACTCTGCCCTGGACCAGAGAGGACAAAAATCAATGAATGAAAAATTCCTCGGGAACAGCCACCCTCTTCCAACACAACGTGGAGGCTTTTGTTCTGAGTTCATCATCTCTCACCTGAATTTCAACAGTCTCCTAACGGGTGTCATGGAGCCTACTTGAAGCTTGTTCCAATCTACTTTCCACAACACTGATGAAGGGATCTCCTTAAGCCCCAATATGGTCATGTCCTTTCCCTCACTTAAAAACTAGTTTGGTTCTTCTGTGCTTAAAGGATAAAATTCAAAATCCAAATGATTGGGATAAATGACCATTAAAACATCATGTCACCCTTCAGGCCCAGCCTCTGCCATCTGAGCCATCCTGTCCTCAAGTGACAGTAAGCTATGTGGCGATCTTTTGTGGTTCATCTCAAATGTCCCCTTTGCTGTGAAGGCTTCTTCATATCCCTGGTCAGAATACATTTTCCACTCTCCAGAGGTCCCTCCACACAGCACACCTAACTCATCATACACATTTCAATTTTATCTATTTACATATTTGTTTATTTACCTATTTATAAACCTGTTTTTTTTTTTACCCTAGCCTTGATAAGTAGAGTATAGTCCCCTCAATACCTGGAACATAAGTAGTTGCTCATTAAAATGTTTTGGAAGGAACTCACAAATACACAACTGAAGGTAAATGTGAATAAACAATCAGGTTCTCCCCATTTCCAAATCATTCCTTAGAATAAGTTGAAACAACTCAATATTATAGCATATAGTAGTGTTACAGAGAACAGATTCTGGATTGAATTCTAGCTTCACTACTTACTTACTGTATGACTTTGGCAAGTTACTTTCCCGTTCTGAGCCCTCAACTATTTTACCTGTAAAATGGGATAATAATAGCATTTGTCTCTTCAGTCGTTATGAGTATGAAATACATCAGTATTTTTAAAGTACTTAGAACTTGGCTCATAATAAGTATTATGTTAGTACAAACTGTTTTTGGAGATACCAACTCTTTCTCTAACGCAGGGGTTCTCCACCTTATGCAATGGAATCATCAGGAATGATTTTTAAAAAAATACAGGTGCTGGGGCCTCACCCCAGGCCAACTGAATCAGAATCTCTGGGGCGAGGCCCAGGCATGAATTCACTATCATATAATTTAATGAAGACGCTTTAATGAGGTGGTTGCTTATAGAGGAGAGAGTTGGATTAAAGACAAGGATGGTGAAGCACCCAGAAGCTAGCCACAGCAAGAAGCCAGTAGCATTGCTGAGCTGAAGGAAGAAGGGGGATTAGTGTCACTGGAGCCAGTGAGAGCTGGGGTGCTGCAGGATGGGCTGCCCAAGGGGACCGTGGTCACTCACAAGGGACTCAGTCTTGAGGAGAGACACAGCACCAAGGCAGGGAAGACATGGCGAAGAAACACCTGACCTCTTTCCCCTCCTGCCTTTCTGTCTCCAGCTGGTGCCTCCCCCATGCAAAATCCAGCCATAATCCAGCTGCCAAGGGAGCTGAGAGACCCAGTCATCAAAGTCAGCATCCTTAGACACAGACCAGAATGAGAAGGGCAGGGAGTGGGTTTGAGGCCACAAAGGGGAGGAAGCCAACACATGGATTTTAGGAGAAAAAAAGATCCCCAGGCGCTTCTGGTGCACAGTGAGGAATAAGACCTGCGTCCTGGATGAGGCATACTCATCAGCCCTCTCGCCGACTCCTCCAGCTGCCAGCAAAGAGAGCCACTCATGGCCAGAAAGCACACAGCTAGCTTTCCTGTACTACAGTCCTTAGGAAGTACTTCCCATCGCAGTCCCTCTCCAGGATAGCAGGGACTGGGGAAACTGGTTTCTAGGAAGTACCCTGGCCACATAAACCAGATGCCTTTAGGTCCAAGGTAACAGCTGCCTTTCTTTCTGGGAGCTGCCTCAGTCAACAGGAGTTTGTAACGCACCCAATCCAGTTTGGGAAGGAGGCACACACAACTCTTGCCTTTTAGCTTTTATCCAGGCAAACGTGCCAGAAGAGACCCCCGAGATCTCCACCATATGTCATATCATATGACTCAATCTCATTTGCATAACCCCAAGGTGGAATTTGCAAGTGCAAGGGTGCACCAGCGCCCCAGACAAAGTGCTTCAGTTTGCATTGAACCCACCAGCTTGTTTTCCCATTGACTGTGTCGGCACGTTTCAGAAGACTTCATTTCTGCTGCTTCCTCTCCAAAAGGAGGAAGATATAAATCACAGGCGCAGAAGTAACTAGCAGTTGTGACATTTTGTTACAGAGTTTAATTACATGAATCGTAAAATATTGCTACAATTTTCCAAACTGTTAAACCTTAATTAATATGAACCCACAGGGACCACCTTGATCGTTCTAAATATTCTGAATCACAACTCCTACAGTAGTGCTTCCATCCGCCTGAAGTGCTTTGTAATTTGCAAAAAGTGATTAATTATTAGAAATGAAACCAGACAAATTAATTTAATATAAATGAGGCTGTACATGATTTGATTAATTCTTTTTAATTACCTATATGTTATTTTTTCAATAGCCAAACAAAGGACTCCATTCTTCTCCTGCATGTTCATATTCATTAATCTCATTAGCACAGAGTATTAATATAATTTTATCGCACATTCCAGAAGTACGGCACATTGACAAACCATAATGAATCGCGGCATTAGTGTCCTATTACTACATTAATTTCAAGACATGCCTGGCTCATCTGCAATTTACTTTGAGACTTACTTTAAAATGAGCTGAATAAGCGTGTAATTATGACATCTGCTTCTTTTCAGGTACCTCCTTTGTAAATCAGTGACAAAGGAATAGCAGGTTTAAATATGTGTTAACACTTGGATAGCATGTATAATTGCAATATGGCGATGTGTAATGAAGATTAAATTAGACCATACTATACCTGACATATGCAAGAACATAATTGAACTATTGTCATTGTTACAGTAGAAGCAGCTGCAAAATACTAATATTTGAATTAAGGAAAATGAAACCAAGCTGGAAAAGATGGTTGAAGAAGGCAGTCTAAGTGAGTCACCAAGAAAAGAACCAGTATCAAGACAGGATGCTGCAGACGCTAGGATTTCAGCCTCTTCCCACTTTGTGCCTGATGACAGTTGGTCATGAATTTCATGAAACTTTCCAAAAGGGTCCATTTCGGATGTCGCTGGGGCTTGACCTCACGCTGCATATCTTGTATGCTCAGCACTTCTGCTCTGAGCCATGGGCTGGGCACCCCGCCCAATGTTCCCATCTTGAGCCTCAGGCAAGGAAGTGGAATTCTAGGATTGAAATCTAGATTCTCAGCATGGTTAACCCTGGATTTCCCTGAGCAAGACATCTAGGATGACAAAATGGTTTGAGATCGCCTGGGAAGCAAGGCAACCCTGGAAAGGATTTTAGGAATCTGAAGTCTTCGGAGGCCCCTGCAAAGTTGCGACAGAGAACAAAACCACATCTTCTATCTCAAATCCTCCCCCACCTTTCCTGAAAACAAACTTTTAGGAAAGCCTTTAGGATTTATTCAGGTTTGGGTAAGGAGTTATCCCATGCCACGTATACGGTGGACCTCATATATTCCTGGGCAAGGTGGGAGCCCCCTTAACTGTATCTATGGTTTTTCTCTCTTGGAAGCCCAGCCCCTGAGTGCTTGAGCTTAGAGCTTGACAGGAGCCTAAAAATATTGCTCTTGAGTTTAGCAAATACTCCAAAGGAATTTGGGGCTCTGTCTCAAAACAATTTTAAGGAATTGGCTTTCTCAACAAAATCCCCATGCCAGCCTTTTTAAGTTGATGGTAAGGGAACATGAAGAGAAACTAAAATGAGATGAAAGGAAGACTGCTTCATCTGAAGATGCTCGCGATGAAAGGCTGACGCAACTTCCTGGCAGAGTTAAGAGGAAGTGGGGAGCATTACTTTTATGGACGAAGACGTTCAGCTACTCAAAGTAATTTCATATCAGCAGAGATCGACTTATTTGTTTAGCACTTAAAAATACCTTCTGGGGGGTCTTCCCTGGTGGCGCAGTGGCTGAGAGTCTGCCTGCCGATGCAGGGGACACGGGTTCGAGCCCTGGTCTGGGAAGATCCCACATGCCACGGAGCAACTGGGCCCGTGAGCCACAACTACTAAGCCTGTGCGTCTGGAGCCTGTGCTCCGCAACAAGAGAGGCCACGACAGTGAGAGGCCCGGGCACCGTGATGAAGAGTGGCCCCCACTTGCCGTAGCTAGAGAAAGCCCTCGCACAGAAACGAAGACCCAACACAGCCATAAATAAATAAATAAATAAATAAATAAATAAATAAATAAATACGGATGTGTATGACTGGTCACACAAGGGATTTACTGTCTCTTAAAAAAAAAAAAAAAACTTCTGGGGCAGGATGTAATATTTACGGAATTATTATGATAGAACCATTATAAAAACGCTGGACTTTGGAAGGAGCTTAAAGATCCTGTATTTCCAAGTGTGGTTTCAGAAATCGGCCATGGCTGGATCATCTGGGAGGTTTGTTAAGACGTAGGTTCCTAGATCCCACCCCAGAGCTTAAGGATCAGAAACTCTGAAGTGCCGTTTGGGAATCTGCATGTCTAACAAGCTCCTGGTGGTTCTTCATACACAATTCCTGATCTAATCTAGCCACCTCATTTTACAGCGGAGGAGACAAAGACCCTAAGAAAGGAGAGGCACAGCGACAGAGCCCAAGCAGCCTCTCTCCTGTGATGCTGAGTGTCGGGGGGAAGGAAAAGGCAGGACCTGGCTTTTGGCAGTCAGCGGGCACCTGCTCCAGCATCACTTGGTCCATTGAGTTTGTGCTTGTCCAAATTTGGCAGACAGATGTTAGGATGCTACCTGACTCCATCCCCTGAGGTAGGTAGGCCTGTCACAAACTCAGGACTTCAGAGCAACTCTGCTGTTCAGTGCTGATGAGTAGAGAGAATGGTCGTGGGAGAATGTTCTGCAAAGTTTTGGAATAAGAGAGAAACTATGACTTTCAACTTGCAGTGAGGGCTATTTCAGTGTCAACATTTTCCCATGCTCATCCATTAATTCCTTAATGTATCCATTCATTTTACCACGCTTATCAAGCTCATCCTGTATGCCAGGTATTACATTAAGCACCCAGATTACAACAGTGAGCAAGATAGAAACTGTTTCCGTCCCCAATAGGAATCAGTGAGATCCGCCCTGTTTGGCCTTCAAAAGTGATGTGAAATGAAACAATCCTACTATATGGGTTGTTTCGCCTTGTTTCTGTGCTCTGTGTGTACCTAGACTTCCTGGTATATAAAGAATCATTGGGGGATACTCATTCTTTCCTCATCCTCTTCCCTCTTACTTTCCCCCTTAACGTGAGTGAGTGAGAAATCGTCTTGTAGGACGTCTGAATACGGATCCTGTACTTTCTAAATGCTCCCCACTTTCTCTTGTCAACTCTTGCCAGAAAGCCCCTGTGTCAGCATTTTCCTGCGAGCATCTTCAGATGAGCAGTGTTCCTTTCATCTCCTTTTAGTTCCTTCCTGCATTTCCTTACCTGTTAACTGACATGACTGCTTGTTTAACAAATGTATACTACTTATTGTTTAAATATTAAATAAATGATAGCAAACTAAGTACAACATTTGGAATGACATGATTTTCATGCCATATTAGAGCTTCTTGTTTGAAAGAAACCCCATTTTAGAATCTCTAGTTCCTTAGGGATTGAAAGAAGTAAGCGAGGACACATTTAAACAAGGGTGTCAATGAATGAGAGAGAGTATCCACTAGCATAGACGAGGCTATGTTGCAGTGACAAATAATACAAAAGTCTCGGTGAGCGCCAACCACAAAGGCTCTGTTCCTCGTGGTTAGAGCAGTCTCCATTTTGCAAGCTGCTGTTACCATCCAGAGGCTAAGAGTGAGCTCTGAAGGCTCTGAGACCACAAATTAAAGCTCCAGTGTGAATGGGGGCTCATGTCACTTCTATTCATAACTCATTGGCCAGAGTTAGTCCTATGGCGCCATCCAAACATGAGGGACCAGAAAGTGCAATCCTCCCACATGCCTGGAGGGATACAGATGGAGAGATTTGACAGACAGCACTAATGACTAGCACCGCGGGTAATCGAATGCTATTATCCTTGTTCAAGTTTCAAGTCAGCTTGCTAGAAAGAGGCTCCAAATTGGCTAAAACGTGTAACCCCAACCTGAATTGCTTTGCTGAAAATCGAGCACCTCACCTGCCCAAATAAAGTTACTTATGTATTCTCTGTCCTTGTGTGAAGCTGGAGTTTCTTGGAGAGAGGCAAGGAAAAAGCAGGTCCCTCATGTTCCTAACTATGAATTATAGTGAGGGCTGTGAGGCTGTGAGTTCCCAACGGGCTTTAAAGTCATCTCTTACGTACGAAAAAGAGAGAGACCTGACTTTGATATGGGACACCTCTTACATGATGACTAGTCTTGTCTTGCAGATGTAGGTGACAAATCGGCAGGTCAGATAACATAAAAATGGTTCTGTGGAGCAGATGAGTAGTTTTCTTTTTCTCTTTGGAGCTTTAAGAGTTTTTTTTGGAAACCACAGGGTTCTCTAAACAAGGCATCCCCCAACAGCTGGTGGTGTTTTGGCCCAGAAGAGGAAAGGTTAACGTTTTTCATAATAATGGGTTTCACCCTCATGACACAGATGAAGCCGGCAATTGTTTCACATCTCCTCTGGGCTCCCCTAGCTATCTGAAAGTCACAGTAGTGAGAGGGAGCCAGTGGGAAATCACCACTGAACTCGAAGCCAGATCTGCTGGCTTGGACTTGTGTGTGTACAATTTGAAAGATCTGTGATGTCCCTCTAGCGGGTATCTCACCGTACGCTAGCTAGTCTTAATTTTTAAATCCCCTGAAATGCTTATGTAATTAAGATGTGAAAGGAGACACTGCTGCTCATATGCTGCTAGCCTGGACCGTAATTTTATACAAGCACTGCAGCAATATGTACTACAGCCAAACATATGCTTTACCTTTGACTCAGCAATTCCACTTCTAGGTATATTCTCAATAGAATTGAGTGTGTGTGAGCACCAATAGATGCATATAAAACCATCCACAGTGACAGTAGGTATAAAAGTCCCAAGCTAGAAACGACACAAATTCCATCAACAGTTGGATGAATAAAGTGTGGTCTGCTCGCATAATGGAATGTGACACAGTAATGTAAATATTGAGCTACTACTGACTGAATCTCCAGATACAATATAAAATGAAATAAGCCAAACAAAAAAAGACTACCCATAGTATGATTCTACTCATATAAAATGTAAAAACAGGCAAAACTAGTAGAGGTCAGAATAGTCATCACCTGTGGGGAGAAGGAGGGGGCAGACGGGAGCCTGCTGGGGTGCTGAGACGGTCCCTGTCTTCATCTGGGTGGGATGCTGGGAATGTAAAATGCATGAGGATACGAGCGCTCACTGTATGTACATTATACTTCAGTTAAAAATGAAAGAAAACTGAAAAAAGGTATGCTGGGTTTTTTTGGTTTTGGTTTTGTTTTTTCTTTAAATTTTTATTGGAGTATAGTTGCTTTACAATGTTGTGTTAGTTTCTGCTGTACAGCAAAGTGAATCAGCTGTGTATATACATATATCCCCTCTTTTTTGGATTTCCTTCTCATTTAGGTCACCACAGAGCACTGAGTAGAGTTCCCTGTGCTATATAGTAGATTCTCATTAGTTATCTGTTTTATACATAGTAGTGTATATATGTATACAATCCCAATCTCCCAATTCAGCCCAGCCTCCCCTTTCCCCCCTTGGTGTCCATACGTTTGTTCTCTACATCTGTGTCTCTATTTCTACTTTGCAAATAGGCTCGCCTGTACCATTTTTCTAGATTCCACATATATGCGTTAATATACAATATTTGTTTTTCCTTTTCTGACTTACTTCACTCTGTATGACAGTCTCTAGGTCCATTTACATCTCTTCAAATAGCACAGTTTCATTTCTTTTTATAGCTGAGGTATATTCCATTGTATATATGTACCACATCTTCTTTATCCATTCCTCCGTTGATGGACATTTAGGTTGCTTCCGTGTCCTGGCTATTGTAAATAGTGCTGCAGTGAACACTGGGTTGCATGTATCTTTTGGAATTATGGTTTTCCTAAATAATCTTTTAGTTTAATCTGTGCCAAGAACATAGATACACAGCGATATGTATGTGTGTGTATGTGTATGTGTGTGTGCGTGTGTGAGCGTGTGCACATGCACGCATACCTTAATTAGCTATGTGACCTGAAGGTTTAGTAATGTAACCAGTCAGTTACTTGTTCAGTTTTCTTAACTGTAAAATGATGATAATAATAATAATATTTGCTCATAGGATCATTGAGGTAGTCATAATGAGATACGTATATGTGGAAGCATAAGGTACATACAGGTATATATATTTGTATCATATATATGTGTGTGTGCGTATTTATTTGTGGGTGTGTGCACACATACATGCACACGTACATTCACACATTTCTTATGTGAAAGGAGAAAAAGAACATTTACTGGTTGCCCATTTATTCCATTCACTCACTTATCCAGCAAATAAATATGGAGAGCCCACTCTGCTAAGTGTTGTTTTATAGGCTGGTTATAGAGAGGTGAACAAGACAGAAGGTTGGAGAGATGTGATAAAGCAAGTGGACGAATAGATAAACAATATCTTTTCTGTATGTGAGGAACAGCTGATAGGAGCTAGAATAACTGCAGGTGAGAGTGGGCAGAGCTAATTTAAGTGATGGAGTCAGAGGATGGAGTCTCTGAGGAGGTGACATGGGGCTGAGTCTTGAAGGATGGAAGGAGCTGGCTGGAGAGGACCTGGCAAAGGGTAGTATAGGCAGAGGGAACAGAAAGTGCAGAGCCCTGAGATGGGGAGAGCACAGGATGCCTGAGGATCAGAATGGGGGCCAGAGGGGAAGAGAGTGGAATCCAGTGAGGTTGGAGAAGTAGACTCATGCACAGCCCTGAAGGCCAAGGGAAGAAGTTTAATTTCATTCTAAGTCCACCTGAAAATAATTTGAGGGTCTTTAAGATCTTAGTATTTTAAATATATCAACGTGCCACAATGAGTTGTTTTAAATATATTATCTCTATAACAAGTTAGACTTTTATGCCCTTAACTTGGTAGAACTGGAACTCTTTGGGGGGAGAGAACTGAATTTATCTGCAAAAGAAAAAATTCTTGGTAACTGGAATAGGATAGAAAAGGTAATGGATGTGTTACCAGGAGTCAACGCTAACAGCAGGGCAGCCGGGTTTAAATTTGCACTTGGGGAGAGGGTCCTTCTTGTGCTCCTGAAGAGGGAGCAGAGAGATGTGGAAGCTGGTGAGATGATGTGAAGTGACCAGAGAAAATAATATAATGTGGAGGTGCTTAGAAGTTTCAAGAGTGAAAATATTTAATGTTTAATACAAAATGTGGTTTATTGTGATATAAATACATTTTCTTCCATCCTCCCACATTCCGTAAAGTCTACTAGTCTCCTGAATGTTTGCAGGACTTGGAAGTTTGTGGAATTTAAAAAGAGGCTGATAGTCACGCTAAGGTCACATGGTCTAGAATAGAGTACGGTTCATAGACCAAGAGTGGCTGAGAAACTTTAAGTCCCCAGTGCCTCCCAGGGAGTCTCAGCAGTTGTGATGAAGATACAGCAACTTAAAGGGTCAACAACCCATGTAACATTTGGATTCCATCTCATGTTAGTGAAACTAATGAAAAATATGTTTCTTTTAACCTACCAATTTTTTTAGTGCGCAGTGGAGAATATCTTATCCTAAGCACCATAACAGTCAGAAGGCTTTTCCAGAGCTCTCTTCCTACTATCAGAATTCCTGGGAAGCACGACGAGCAGTTACTCTGGGCAGAGTGAGGAGATGTCACCCAAGCCCTGCTGAGCCCTTGTAATGGGGAAGCGAGAGCAGAGACTGTACGTTTGGGTTCTGAGTCAGCATCTCTCCCGAAGACAGCTAGAGACACCCAGGCAGCTTCCAGATTTCTGAACTTCCTTATTTCTGCTTCCCAAGGTGCTACGTCCTTCTGTTGATCTAGGTTTCCCTCCAGGCAGGATACAGTGCACTCAACTGGATTAGCATTTACAGAATCATATTTTCCTGCCCAGAGATTAGCTTATGCTGATTAGGGTCCCTGTGTTCCCACTCTTTCCGTTTACCTTGAGAGGGATTTCAAGGCTCAGACCTAGGGACCAGACTGCCTGGCCCAGATGCCACTCTGCCTCTTACCAGCTGAGTGACCTTGGCAGGTTACCTTGCTCACAGCCTCAGTTTTCTCATCTGGAACATGGGGATAATGAAAAGAGCCACCTCATGGGGCTTTGGTAAAGATTACATCAAAATACATACATATATAGGGACTTCCCTGGTGGTCCGGTGATTAAGATTCTGTGCTTCCACTGCAGGGGGTGTGTGTTCGATCCCTGGTTGGGGAACCAAGATCCCACATGACGCACAGCACGGCCAAAAAAAAAAAAAACCCAACAAAAAGCAAACACAGAAAACCCCATATATATATATATATATATATATATATATATATATATATATATCTTCAAGGTTATTTTATATAATGTATGCACATATATTATAAAATATATATAATTATTTACTGTATATTTATAGAATTAAGAGCTACCTCATAAGGTTGTTTAAAAAGTAAATGAATATATACTATATATATTCACTTATATATCTGTCTTCTAAGTGATTATATACAATGTATGGATATGCATTACATCATATACAATCACTTAGTGTACATTATACATGTAATACATATATACCATACACATATATACATACATATATGTGTGTGTGTGTATATATATATACATTTGCATGCACTCATGTCCCTTAGAAGGTTGTTGCCTGGGTAATTATTTTGTAAGTTTATACAATAAGTGATTGTTATTTATAGACCATATAATAGGTGGCTACAACAGAATGCAAATTATATACAGTGTTTTGGTAGCTGGAATTCAGAGAACAATCCCATTTCCCTCACTTTTGCTTTTGGAGGGTCGGGGTGAGAGTGTGTGAAAGAGCTGAACCTCGGTCTTGCTTCTCTTGTACACTCAGCAAAGATACATTCCAGAGTCAGAAAAGGACCGTATCAAAGGAAGGCTGCCTTTATCCACTGCCTAAAGCGAGATATAAAACACTTCAAGCCACTGAATAGGTAAAATAAAACAAAAAGGAAACCCAACCAACTCACCAGCATTCTAAAAGTAGAATAAAGGGGAGAAAGGAGTGAGGAAAGCAAACACGGGCTGCGAGCTGGAATAGAAGGCCTGTGTCAGAGTGAGTGGCGAACACTGCATCTTATTGAGCGAGTTTTAATAGGCTCTGGGGGCCCCTGAATTGGGGTTAGAACACAGTTTAAAAAGGGAGAGAAAATGCAACTCCGATAGACTATGCAGAGGGGATTATTCTTTGCCTCAAATTTTATTTGAAAGAACTGAAAGACAGGGTCCAGAAACCCTGGGCTTTGGCTGATGAAAAAATAATCAAACGAAACATTTGTTTTCACTAATTTAAAGGGACTTTTGTGACTCTGAGGCTGAGGAATAGTTAGGCAACCGAGGCCCACGGCAGCCTTGCCTGGGCAGGCTGAGCATTGAGGCTCAGGGGAAGAGCAAAGAGCTTGCCGTAGAGAAAAGACACGGCGCCCCTCTGCTGAGGGCCTCTTGGAGGAATGTCAGCTGCTCCATGTAGGCAGAACGATGATTACTCGGCCACTGCCTGTTGGGTGAGGCCCCACTCCATGGGTAGGTGCGATTTCTCCAAAAAGGGATGGGCATTCCCACCGTCTCTCACCCAGGTGAAAGGAAGGTCATGACACTGAGAGTCAAAGCCCAACAACCAGGAAGTCAGAAGACCAGAGAACGCCTCTTGGTCTCCTGTGTCTGCACTGAAGAGCCTGTAGGGTCCCGAGGAGGCCTTAAGGACAAGTCTCTGCCACAAGTGCTGTGTTGGAGTCACCCTGTACACGACCCCAGTCAGAAGAGGAGGTGCATCTTGTAAGCCAATGAGCTAGTGTGAGGTTTCTCTCTGTGTTCACTTCCTTTCCACAACACCAACTGGACACTGTGATGTGCTGCCAGATCCTCCATCAAGGCCAGCTTCCTGGGTTCACAACCTGTGTAGGGTCCAGTGTGTAGAAGGGCCCTGAGTTCAGTTTAGTACATGGTGTTGCCATCTTGAAATTCTCAATAATTTTGAACAAGGGCCTCCAGAAATTATGCAGACAGTCCTGCCTCCCATTTGGGGACCAAGGCACTCATTCTCCCAACTGCCAGGAGGGTTGCCCATGAGAGCTTGCAGCTGAGGCATTGCCCTTTTCTGAAGAGAACCACCTTGCCCAAGGTTAAACCCTCTTCCCAGGGTCGTGAAATGCAGGGTAGACTTAATGGTTCAAGGAGGCAGCTCCTTTGCCGCAGCCAGGACAACTGACCAGAGCCAGGCTTGCTCTGGAGTTCACCGGAAGTTCGGCTGAACCCTCTGTTGCAGCTGCATCACAGTTCAACATCTCCCTCTGCCCAGCTCTGCTTTCCTCACTCCCTTGCATGTGTTGCTCACGAGATGCCTCCCAACCTCCTACCTGCAAATCTCCGTCTCGGACTCCAGCTCCAGGGAACGGGAGCTACGACACAGTCTTCTGGTAAAGGCTTGCCTGTGTGCTCCATTCTCCTGTCACGTAAGCTACAGGGAATCAGGAAAAGAATCTTGGTCCATGTGTGAGCCAGGAAGCCAGCATGGTGGCAGCAGCAATAACCAGTGAAAAGTTCCCCAGGGTAAGGTAGACAAAATGGGGTCAGAGAGGTTAATGTATTGCCCCCCAAGGCCACACAGATGGTAAGAACCTTAGCCGAGATTCAAACTTAGGCTTCCTGACCCCTAATTAGATTCCTTTACCATAAGTTGTCGCTCTTCTTAACCCCACTGGGAGCCTGGCAATACTGATTTAGCACTGTATGCAAAGGAGTTATGTGCATTCTCTCCTTCTTTGAACGTCAAAAACACCTTGTTGGCAACTTGCTGGTGGCTCTTTGTATATTACTCCTTTATAACCTAGAAATCATCCTGCCCTTTGAGATTCAGACAAAACTGGCTCATTTCCTCAGCCACAATGAGTAAGGACCTCAGGATCCCTCCAGATCTCTCTAGGTTCTTCCAGGGTGAGCACACAGCATCGGCTCACCTGAGGGCATTGGAAAAGCACACTCTCAGGTCCCACCCCAGACCAGCTGAGTCAGACCCTGGACGTGGAGTCCAGCAGTGTCTCAACAAGCCTTCCGAGGGATTCTGTCCCGCTGGTTTCACTGCTCCAGGGAGTTGCCTTGGGAACTTACCTAGTCAGACCTGACTCTGAGTTTCTGCATCTGCTTGATGTCCATCTCTCTCACATCTCCTCTCTGATAGCTATTCCCTAGGTCTTCATTTTGTGCAAACTCAACCTAGAGACTCAGCCCCATTTTCTTGATTTCCCCAAAATGTCACTTACACAATGCCATTGAAAATAGCACATTTTACCAAGAAAGAAAAATATGGGGGGAAAAATGGGGGAGAAGATCATCTCCATAACACCACCCAATAAAAACCTAAAGGTCATTAGTAGGTGTTTCAGCCTCTCAGAGTTCCTCAGCCATGGACGATTTTCTCTGATTGGCTCCTGCATTCCCATCTTCCTGCCAGGTTCCTCTCTCCTCACTCGTGGGCCTTCTCTCTTCTCTTTATTGTGCTAGTCTCCTCTTCCTCCACTCCATTCATCTTCACTTATTTTCCTCTTTGTTTCTTTCCAGGCCCATCTTCATTCCACCCAAGGGTTATCTCTTCACCAGAGTGGCCCATCCAGAGGAGTTTGATGTTAGTGCTTCCAGTAGCCATGATCCCTGGAGCCTTCTGTTCCTACTTGTCTTCTAGCAAGTGTCTTTATGCCACACGTGTACCCAGGGCCGGTGCTGCCACTTAGGTGACCGGGAAATACCCATCAGCTTGGGCAGACCTGGACCGAATGCTTCTGGGGTTGGCTTTTGGCTTCTGGGGTTGGCTTTTGGCTTTGAAATTCTCTGATGCCAAGGCTTTAACCAAATGACCCCTGGGGCTCTCTGGCACTTGCTGGACTGTAGAACTTGAGAATATCCAAATCAAGGAGATGCCAGTAACCTCCTCTGAACAGGAAGAGTTGAGAACAAACCTTTTGAATCAGCAGGGTCAGCCTTCGTCAAATTGGCGGTGGAGACACATTAAGACTTTTTAGTCCTTTCTTGCCTTTCCTCTCTACCTATTTCTCCCTAATTCCACTCCAGCTGCCTTTGTCTTGGTTCTCTGGGCTCTCATCCACTCTTGAGAATCGTAGGGATCCCCTCTTCAGAGAAAAATGTTAAAACTCTTCCCACCCACCATCCTAACTCCCCTTTGCTTGGTAAGGAGTTGATCTGAAGAAACTAGTCCGTGCTCTGCAGCTAAGACTGCTAAGAGTTTAAATAGGGCCCCTCTGGGAGGCTTCTTTGTTTGAAACCAGGCCTTCAGAGTCTTCCACGTAAGACCTCAGCGGGCTCATGGGGCCCTTTGGGGAATCACGTTGACCCTGTGCTCACTCTTTAAGTCAGTGCAGCATGGAGATTAAGTCTCCAGGCTCAGAACTCCCACTGCCAGGATCTGAACTCTGGTTCTACCTCTTGCTGGCTGTGCAAACTTGGGATAAACACCTTCATCTCTCTGTGTCTCAGTTTTCTCACCTATGAAATGGACATAATAATGAAATATGATTAAAGCATTAATACACACAAGAAACTTAGGACTCAGTGAAGATAGGCTTTCGTTACTGTTATGTGCACGTATGGCCCTGTTTACTAAGGGCGATGCCGTAGGATCCTAGGGTGACGATAGGATTTCAGTAGCTGCTTTGGAATATAGTCCCATCCAAGATTATGCAATGAAGTCAAAGCACCTTCATGCTGTTCTGGAAAGCAAAGAGGGAATCTTGGTTTTGTGTGTTACGTGCCTAGCTTCAGCAGGACTGGCTTTACTCCATCCTCCCAAGCCCGGCGGCTGAGCCCAGCCGCGCCGCCGTCTTCATTCCCCTAGTGCAGCCTGTCTTCCTGCCTCCTAATGCTCTACAGGAGTCTTTCCCACAGCCCTGCTGGGATGTGCAGAGTGACACAAGGCGTCAGTTGAGAAATGAGTGGTTAGTTGTGATGACAACCCAAACCACAATGCTGTCCCCTAGGGGGACCCATGGGAGCCAGAGAGAAGCCTCACAGGCTCCCTCTAATTTGTACCACACCAGGGAAGGGCAGAGTGGCTTCCACATGCGTAAGATCCCCTCTGCTCACAGCCACAGCCCACTGATAGCATTCACTCGGGAGACCGACTCCGGAAATGTTTCCAAGGGAAATGATTAATAGTAACAGTTTGGAATGCTTAAGAACCTAGCTCCACACCTGCAGATCAAAATCCAGTGCCTGAAGCAGCAAATGAATTATAGTCCACGGCAGTAGCATACCATCTGCCTCGTCCTGGCCAGGATAACTGAGGCCGAGAAGTTGTTATTCAGAGTAATAGAGCTATCATTTCTTTAGCTGGAATTATGAGCCAGGTGCTATGCTCTAATCTGCCTGGGCAACTTCTCCTGGAATTCTAACACTTGTCTTGTGAGGCATATAATGTTATCTCATTTTACAGTTGAGGGAATCACTCTGTAGAGGTTAAATAACTTGCCCAATGTCACACACTTCCTGGTGGGGCTGGGACGTGAGCCTGCTTTAACCACTGCTCTGTCTTGCCTCTTAGTAGTCAGCACCCGGGAACCCAGTTAATCAAGGGTCATATTGGTTTTGAAGGCAAATCTACTGTCTCAAGGTGAACCAAAAATTTCTTCCTTCATACTCCATAATATTCTTTTTTATCACCAGTCTTAAAACACTGTACTATAATTACTTGATTATGTCCTAGAAAGTCCACCATAGCTTGAGCTGCCTGAGTGCAAGGGGCCAGGTTGCTTTAATAAGTTTACATTCCAAAGTCTGTTTGCACATAACAGACATGAATGAATGATTGAATGGATGAACAAATGAATGAATACAAGACCTCCTGACTCCCGGTCCAGAGCTCCATTCACCATTTACTATAGACCAACCTCTTTTTGTGGCCCTTAAATGGTTTTTCTCTTGGGATTTTCAACAAATTGAATGAGAATTAACATGTCCTTGTGATGCTTAGGACTAATCATCATTTTCCCTGAGATCTCACAGGACACTGACCAAGTTTACAAAACAAACAAAAGACATCCCATTTTCTTTCTTATCTCTTGAGATACAGGCAGCTCTTTCCTGTAGTGTACTTGGTAGAAAGAAAAAAAAAAGATGGTGATGGTCTCAGGCTATTTGAAAATATTGGACAAAATGTCATCCTCTTAAATGATGTTAAGCAAGACATATAACTCTAGGACTGATATCCCCCAGTGATTTTCCCAGAGAGACTACTTAATATTTCTGTAATAACCTGACTGTATGAGCTTTCGGGGGCAGCTTCTACGTATCACTGTAAGGCACGTTAGTCTATGGGGTGTGTCTATACCTTGTCTTTTTCGGATCCTTTTCATAGAAATGTACTCATAGAATTTAGTTTTGCTTACTGTGCTTTTCAATCAGCATTGTAATATAAGCATTTTCCAGGGAACTATAAAGTGCTTGACGTCTCAATTTTAGTGGTTCCTAATATTTCCAAGTGAGCGTATCATCATTTATTTAGCTCTTCCCCTATTGTAGGGCACTTACGTTGTATCTAATAATATGATCCTATAATATAGCAATGTGATAAATAACCCAAAGGAGAGAGCTTTCTGTGAGCTCTCTCCTTGGACCCGTTTCCTTAGGGTCAATTCCCAGCAGCCTGCCATTTATTCTTGATAACTGGATTTGTGAACAAGAGATGAGCTCATCAGGAGACATAGATCAGGGAAAGAAACTTAACTCACTATTCCCTGAACACTCTGAGGATTATTATCCAGCTGAGATATATGCCCTGTTCCAAGGAAAACATTGCATTTTATTTTAATCTTTATTTTCTAATACATTTTTATCCAAAAGCAATATTCTCATTATAAAGAGGGAAGCAGAATAAATATGTATAAAGGAAAACACAGTGACTCCCTTTTACCATAACCCCTCTATTCTCACCCCACTATGATGACAGATTTTTACAGTTTGGTGTGTATCCTTCCACACATTTCTCCACGCCCACACAAACACATTTTTGGAAATACAAACAGGCTCCTGTACAACACACTGTATTCTAGATGGCTTTTTTTTTTTTTTTTTGGCATTTAACAATATACCATAGAAATCCTTTTAGGTCAATAAGTAAAGAGCTCATTCTCTATAAGAAATGAATAATATTCCATAGTAGGGATATGTCACAGCTTATCCAGTTATTTTTAAATTAATGGAAATTCAGATCGTTTCCAAACCAAAAAAATTGCTACCAAGCTGTTAGGAAAAACGTTGAGGTAAACTGTCTTTAAATATCACTAGAATCATTTCCTCCTCATCTTCAACTCTTATCAATCCCCAGTTATTTTCATGGGGTGTATGTGTCTTGTTAACTGGGCACAGTGCTGTCCATGTCTGAAGACTGTCATAGAATGCAGAACTCAGTACACCCCTTCTCAAATTCACAAGCTGTTTTTACAATTTGTGTGCAGGCCAGGCCTCATATGGGTTACAACAAACATTTGTTGAGTGTCCACTATGGCCCTACAGCACATACAGGTGAAGAACAGAGAATTATGAAGAAACACAGGAAAGAGATGTTGGGACAATAGGAAAACTGGTCTCTCTAGATCAAAATGATTATATCGTAAACTAAGTTTACTATACAAAGGCTGTTTCATACTAACTAGATACAAAGCACTGTGCTACGTGGTGATGCTGTCCAAGAAAGCTATAGTCTATTAGGAAAGATAGACCTTTATACAAATGACATAAGGGAGGAAATAAAAATGGGGCATATACACCAAGTGTAAGGACTGAATATGGAAGTAGCTAGCCCCCAGCTCCCCTCCGGAATGCCAGTTACAATGTTTAAAGTTATTTTAAATCTGAAAACAGAGTCCATGTGTGTCTTCACTTCCATTTACACACCCAGATTACTGGTTGCGGCTTATATAAAATACGCTGGGGGTTATGTATGATTCCCCATAAGTCCTAGTTATAACTTCATCTCTTTCTTTTCTTCCCTACAAAGTGTATTTCAAAGAAAGTATAATTTACTGTTAAAATTTGTCTGTTTCAGGACATATTTCTTTTTCTCCCAGCAACATTGATAAGCATGGGAAAAACAAACAGTGGATAGGTAAATACAAAGGAAATTTTCTCTAAATAAGTAGCATATTGTCCAAAATTTCTTCTTATCCTATACATTAAAAAAAAAAGAAAGAAAGAAAGCAAGCACGTTGAGATGAAAGTACAGGTCAGAGTGAGAAAGCAGTCTCTGAAGCCAGTAGTGGTTCCAGCTCCTGTACCAGGCATCACTGTTTAGCTTAACAGTCATCGCTGCTACAGAAGGAAGACCAGCTTTGGAGCACAGTCTCCAGGGTTCAGTTCTGTGAGTCATTGGTTCATCTGTTCAGTAATCAGCAGCCTTAGGCAGGTACTGTGCAGGCCTCGTGGACACAGCAGAGGACAAGACAAAGTTCCCACCCCAATGGCATGTGTAATCTAGTGGAGAATGAACAATAAGCATGGCTCTCAGACAGCGATGAGAACTACAGAGACAATGAAGAGGGTGATGTGACGGAGAGGGTATAAAGGATCGTCCAGACTGGATGGTGAGGAAGCCCTGGCTGCGGCGATGTTGCAGTCGCTACGTCCGTGAAGAGAAGGAGCCGTTGACATACACATATCTTGGGGTAGAGCCTTTCAAGCAGAGGGAACAGGCGTGGTGTACACGGGAACAGGCGTGGTGTACACAGGCACAGAGAGCAAGCCTGCGTGGCTGGAACGTGGGGAGAGAAGAGGAAAGCGGTCTGGAGGAGGTCAGAGGCAAAATCAGGTAGAAGAGTCTGGATTGTATTTTAACTAGAGTGAGAATGCATGGGAGGGTTCTCAGCAGGGAGTCATGTCATCCAATTTAAACCTTCAAAATCACACTCTGAGCGCTAGTGGGCAGGCAAAAGTGTGGAAGCAGAGCAAGCAGCTGGGAACGTAATGCTATGGACCAGATAAGAGACCATGGTGGCCTCAGCCCACATAGTGGCAGGAGAGGATGATTCCTGGACCTTCCGCTTAGAAGCCATGAGCTTCCCACAAGCAAGCGACTTCACCTCTCAAAGCCCGAGTGTGTTCACCTGTGAAATGGGGATAGTGATACAGGCTTTCTGAGGTTGGGGGGATCATCTGCAGGTTGTACGCTGACGCCTAGCCCGGTGCCCGGCACAGGGTCCATGCTCCCCAAATGCGAGCCATCCAGACTCACTCTGCTTTACCTGCCTTTGTCTGGACTGGAAACATCAAGCAGTCCAGGGTGATTGTGATAGACGGAAAGGGTGCTCAACACTCTGAAGGACTAACATGCGATAAAAAACACACGAGGAAATGAAAAGAAAAACATATAAGGGAATTCACATGGATGTGTTGAAGAAGCTAGCATGAGGCCAGCATAAATGAAGGTTTTGATTCCTGTCTATGCAATCCTCACACATCTCAAGGGGATGTGCACACAGTCACTGAATTTAGAGAATCCTATTACAAGGGCAGAGAGATAGCTGATAGAATGGGGCTTTTGTTTTTATTCCCCCAAATGGTCTGCGAGCCAGCCGGGAGAGGCCCTTTATGTCCCTGGTAAACATGAGCCCTACTGCAGGTGTTTGAGTTTATCACAGAGAGGAAATGACTTTTTTTACACCTAATTTAATCTGAAGCTATTCACAGTTTAAAATGTTTAGTAACGGTGACCTTTTTAATGACTAACACATTGCAGGTGGTCCTGTTGTAGCCAGCAGTTAATGTTTGCCATCAGAAAGAGAGGGAGAGAGAATTAAATGACCACTCCGTGGCAATTGTCTTTGCCATGCAGGGTTCAAAGGACAGCTGGTTCTGAATGGAACCATAGTTAAGGATCTGTGAAAAAAAGGATGGGGTCCCTTCTCCTCAATGGGAGAGCTGCTTTCCTTTTCTTGGTCTTTCTTGGAGAGGAGGTGTAGGCAGAACATCTCAGAAGGAATTGTAAACCACACACCACTAGTTGCCTGGCCCATCTCTGGGTGTATTTTCCTTTCTGGAGTGCGGATGGGTCTGTGATATTTCAATGGCTCCGAATGGACGGGATTGATGTGGTTGCCGACCTTTGGCTGGATTCCTGGGGTTTTCATATCATTTTGCACTGAGACCTGTGGGGCCGTAGAACGTCCAGGTGAAATCTACCATTTCAGATGAGTGAAGGAGAATCAGAGAGAAAAAGTCATTGACCCAGTGGGAAATAGCCAATCTCATATCCCAGGCCAGCTCTCGACAATGCCGCCCCCGCTACCTTCCGTGCACCCACAGGGGGCTTCTATTCTGATCATTCACAAGCGAGGAAGATGTGCTGGGCTGCTTCATGATCTGAGTGGCCTGGATAAGGGTCAATACCTTGTCTCTGATCACCTTTTAGGGCTTTTAAGTCTGTGCCACACCCTGAAGATTATGGAGATCAGAGCAGTTTATACATCAGAGCAAAATTACCCTGAGTGTGTACTTGGCTTTCAGGGCAGTGCAGCAGCTCACCATGTCAGCAAATGCAGCTGGGGAAGGAGATACATAATTCAGTGCCCTGACTCTCCCAGCAAGCCCTCTCCAGGGAGGGGCTGAGTGAGCATGCCTTTGTACCCCGGCTTTTTTTATAGCTCAAAAAAAGCTTTTTTAAAAGCAGTGCTTTTCATTGTTTCTGCTTTCCCTCACCCCTCTGCATTGCGCCTTCCCCTCATTGCTCCTGGAGGCTGCACATTCCCCCACTCCCCACTTTGGTGGGAAGAAGCAGCAAGAGAACCCAGGAAAGGAGGTACTTGAAGAAGCACCACTCCTCAGGGGCAGCTGCTTCTCTGCTATGCAGACTGGCACCCTGCCGCTCCGAACGAGCAGGGCTTTCCAAGTCCCGGGTGATTCAGATGGCACCTGCTTCATTCAGACTGTCCGGCCCTGCTCATTTCATTCTGAAGCCATGAACCTCCCTGCAGTCATTCGTGTCGGGAAGCGGACTCCTGAGATCTGTGCTCTCCAAACTTATTCTACCTTTACTGTCTTCCAAGGTTTCCAGGATCACAGGAGTGCTTACAGGGGAGGCCTTCTTATTACTTATCCGTAAGGGAAAGCGTAGAGAATGTGAAGACAGAGGTCTGCTGCTACAGGCCAGGATTCCAGGGCTTCTAATGAGATATCAGCCCGTTCTAAGGAACCCGTTTGGTTCTCAGTTCTTCCACGCAAGTGCCAAGGACTGAAGCAAGCTCGGGCTGTTTCAGGCGTGTTCTTGCATTTCTTGTCCTTTCCGCCTCTTAATAACGCGTATCATTAGATTCTAACACTACATTGAATGATGATTGCACAACTCAAAAAATCCACTAGAAAACATTACCTTCTCTATTTAAACTGTGTGAGGAAAAGTTAGTTAACCTCCAAAAATTCATCAAGCGTAGATAATTACAATTTATGCCTTTTTCTCTTTATGTTTGTGATGTTTAAGTAATAGAGTCCTTTTCCAAGGACTAATACAAATATTCTATGCCCCCCCCAAAAATAATCCAAACAAACAAACAAAAACCTCAATCTTTTATTACTAAAAAAAATTTTTAATTTTATTACTTCAAATACAATTTTGTAACAATCCCTCTGAATCGTTTGAGCTTGTCTCTTGTTATAAAATGGGATTATATGCATCTTCTTACTTCACCCTCAAAAATCTTATAGTTTAGGAAAATTACTAATTGTGGAAGAAATAGAACCAGATATATGAATAGAACCACACATACTAGAAATGTTTAAATATATTAACAATGTTAACATTGATAGGAAATCCTTGTAGATCTTAAATAAGTAAACTTGTAAAATGAGAATGTTATCCTAAAAACAAAAAGCATTGGAAAACTCAGCTCTCTATTTTATATCTTATTAAAATTGCACCTTACTGACATAATTGCAGAGAAAGAAAATATGGTTAATTTATAGAGCATCTTTTCTATATCTTGCTAGTTATACCAGGATCTTTAAGCTATTAGGAGAATCCATTCATTCAATAAGCTATACACGTAAATCTAAAATAACATGATAAAATAAAACCGTATATTTCAGAATATAAGGAGTTAACTGTTTTCACCCCGTGACATGTACAAGGGCTTCTAGAGACTATATTAGGGATCTGTGTGTCGTTTATTCATATTTAAAATGGTGTATGGAAAGAAATCTCAAAATATTTTAGTTCTCTCTCCTTCATCCTAGAGCATTTTCACCCTGAAACTTTTTTCTGAGCTCAAGATCAGTTAAAGCTGGTACCTATATTAATGTGAGTACTTTATTGTCCTGAAATTACGGCTTTTGAAGTTTCTTCCTTTCTGAAACAAAAAAGAAAAGCCACCTTTGACATCAAAGAGGAGGCATTCTCCTCACTAGCAATTATGGTCCCTTAATGTTACTCAATATCCACCCAGTTGCAAACTGCCTTTGCTTTTTGTAACGCCTACTTATTTTGATCAACACCTTGAGAAAAAGTACCTAAAAGTACCCAACTACCTATAAAATTCTCGCTGGCGGTGGATTCTTCCTGGCGGTGGTTGCTGTGAGTCAAAATACTCCTTTAATAGTGCATTCTGCCAGATATGATTGTGGGTGTTTTTTCTTTTAAGGAAAACATTTAATTACTATTGGAGAGTTGTAACTGTTAGCCGTGAGTTACCAGATGTGAAACCAGACACAAGGGTGAGATTTTACAATTTCAGCACAGCTGCTTACGACCAACTCTGGTTTAGGACACCATCGATGGATTTAAAAACATTACATTTATATTAAAAATAGCAGGGCCTCATATGCAGCCCAGCTGAAGGTCTTCTTGGCAAACTTGTTAAAGTCAGAACGAGTCCCCCCAATCAAAGCCCCAAAGCAGCCTGTGCACACTGGCTAATGACACGTGCTGTCACTCCCTGCCCTCCCCACCCTAACCCAAACATTCCCATAGAGACACATGTGTCTGGGCCTTTTGTCCGAATTCTAAATTAAACCTCCAGTTCTTTTCATTTCTATATTACGTGCGCTCAGCGCCAGAATGTAAAGGCTCAAAAGGCATCAACAGTTTGTGCAGGCTTGCAAACCTTAACTTACTGCACTGAAGATTTAAGACAAAGTACTGTTTTGTGTCCCTGTCTGCCCTCAGCCCCCTGGCATTTGAGTTTTTACAGTGTAGGAAGAAAATGGCTCTCCAAAGCTTACTTTTTCTTCCTCCCCCGACGCGTCCTTGAAGCTGCAGCTATTATTCCCGGCCAAATTGTCGCCATGCTTAGTGGAGCGTGTGGAACCAGGCAGGACAGCTGAAATAACGGGGGCAGTGGCCCCCCTACCCTGGCCTCGGCCTCGCCTATATTTCTGCCATTATTTTAACAAGAGTTTTGAGAGTTTCCAAAAATGTATCCAGTGAAAGAGCTTTCCTTAAGCCAGGGGGGTTGGCAAAAGTGGAAGACTCCTGTCTAAGTCGTAAGTCTGGGGCACGTTTGAAGTACTACTGGTGTTGAGAGCTTGGCCTAATAAGTAATATACGGACCTGGTTAAAATGCATTCGAACTGTACAGCAGGGCATCCAATCACAGGCTGGCTTATATCCTCTCCCCAGGCCCTTTATCTACCACACCCCTTCTCGGTACCATATCATGGGTTCTTTCGCAGCCTTCCAATTTTTTTCCTATACATATACAAGCAGATGTGTGTGTGTGTATGTGTGTGTGTGTGTGTGTGTGTGTGTGTGTGTGTGTGTGTGTGTATACATAAATTGAGGCAAACTGTACATGTTGTTCTCTGTCACTTTATAATAGATCTTGGTGATGTTCCCATATCAGAACAAGCAACTTCCTCACTCTTTTTTTTTTTTTTTTTTTGCGGCACGCGGGCCTCTCACTGTTGTGGCCTCTCCCGTTGCGGAGCACAGGTTCCGGACGCGCAGGCTCAGCGGCCATGGCTCACAGGCCCAGCCGCTCCGCCGCATGTGGGATCTTCCCAGACCGGGGCACGAACCCGTGTCCCCTGCATCGGCAGGCAGACTCTCAACCACTGCACCACCAGGGAAGCCCCCCTCACTCTTTTTAAGGTGATAGTTTTTAACCAAGTGGACATATGGCATACAATGCTGAAAATAAACATTCTTATTCAGGTATCTGTTAGATCTGTAAATATATCTGAAGGATGAGTTCCTAGAAGCGGAATTGTTGGCTGAAATGATTTTACGTATGCATCTTAAAAAAATGCACAAATCCAGGTGTGGGTCTGCTTTCTCACAATCTTTTGGTTGGTTTGGTTTTAAAGTGACAGGTTCAAGCTGAGAAGCACCCCCTACACACAAACTGTGCTTCCCCCTGGTCTGAAGTTCTTTTGGCCCCCATCAATGTGAGTATGTCGTGCGTTCACTCACTGTCTCACTCCTGTTAATATTTTGGGAGTTCTTAACATAGTGTAGATGGGCCGTCTACCTCATGGTGTCAGCCAGGGATATAAGAACTGCATTTATATTGTTCAGATTAGTGTCATCCACAGGTTGCAAATATTTCCTATCCTGGGGACACTTCTCAGGCCCCTACCACTTCCTACTGGCTCCCATAGTTGGCACATACTCCGTCACCTCCCCTGCCTTCTCCTGCAGCCCCAATGCATCACGTAATGGGCTGGAAAAAGCGCCGTCCTGGGGGTGCCAGTAAATGTGCTATGGACCTAGACTGGTACACAGTGGAGTCCATCTTTGCTAGAAGTTACATTGAACATAGAATGTGAAAAGGTGATATCAGATCTCTAGTGGTGAGTAGGGAATGGATAGGCTTATTAACGTGCCCCTGCTTTCCTGCAGGCTTTATTGCATTTTGCCTTACTATTAACGTTCAGGGTGAAATTGTTTACAGTCATGAAGCCCAAAGGAGTTTGTGGCAGGGTGAGGTAGAGGAGGCTGAGTGAGGGTGAGATGGGAAAATCTCACTTTGGTTCAAAGACAAACCCTCCATATATGTCTAGTCAGTAGAACTGGGTTTATTTAGAAAAAACCTCCAAATTGCAGACTTTTAAAAAAAGCTGTGAGCATCCAAAATCTAAATGCTCAAAGACCCTGGTGCCTTGGCAGTGTTTGTGGAGGGTTCACTGGCCTCTCCCGCTGTAGTTTCCATAGAATAAAGCCCCAGTCAGACCCTCTGAGCTGTCCTGTCGCATCACTCAACTTACTCTCAGATCTCCCCACTTCCCTGTCCTCCAGCCTCTAGGAGGTGTCAACGTTAGCATCAGGTTCTAACCTTTCTGTGCGCCCATCTGGACCTGGAGAAGGAGGGCAGGGAATAATTTAAAGAAGCTCCCAGAGGTTAACTGATCTACATAATAGAAGATGGGGCCCCAGATAGGTGAGGAGGGTACAGAGAGAGGCAGACAGTCAGAGAATGAGGCTCACTTGGAGGGAACAGAGGGAAGAGACCAGGAGACCTGCTAAGTGGGATTTGGTAAGATGGATGATGAAGAGGGAGATTTACTAGGTGGATGTCATGCAGTACAATTAATCCCGTTTATAATCTTTTCAAGAGACTTGTGATGATTTAAACTGATTTTTGATTTTTTAAAAATCTTAGACTGCTTTTTTTTTTTTTTTTTTTTTTTTGCGGTACGTGGGCCTCTCACCGCTGTGGCCTCTCCCGTTGCGGAGCACAGGCTCTGGACGCGCAGGCTCAGCGGCCATGGCTCACGGGCCCAGCCGCTCCGCGGCATGTGGGATCTTCCCAGACCGGGGCACGAACCCGTGTCCCCTGCATCGGCAGGCAGACTCTCAACCACTGCGCCACCAGGGAAGCCCTAGACTGCTTTTTAAACTATTGTCATTATAAATGGTCACAAGGCATCTCCTTTTATGAGAGATGCAGTATAGCAGGTCATCTCACTTGCTTGCAATATTCCCCAATTCCAATCTGGCCAGTGTTCTTCCCGGCACTGTCTCTCCTTCTCTTCTGCTCTGGGCTGTGTTCGATGGCTTCTGAAGGAGGCTAGGCATTGGGAGGAAGGATCCCTTAGCCTCTCCTTGTATTTCTTCAGTCTTATTTCCTTACCATGGCAATCTCTTTTCCCTTCACCAGTTCACCCTCTTCTTCTACAGCTCTCTTCTTCCTGATCACTTTTAGGTTCTTCTTTCTTGTTCTCCTCCCTTTCCAATTTTTTTCCTCTCTCTCCTTCTCCGATTCTTTTCTTTCTCCGTCTTTCTGCACCTTCCTCCACCTCTTGATCCTCCCCCTTATTCTCCCTTTCTTTCTCCTTCCCTTTCCTCCCGTCCATTTTCACTCTTCCATGTTTTCACTTTAGCCCAACAGCCCACGTGGGCGATGCCTTTGCTCACTGGTGGTATCAAGGCTCAAGTGGTAAAAAAACAAAAAATGAGTTAGTCATTGAGTAAGGATTTGCCATTGCAAAATCCCCCCCAATGAAGTCTAGAGGTTCAGAGACTTAATCACCTCTGCATAGGACCAAATCACATTCTTCCCGTGACATTGTTGCCAGAGCAAAAGCATGATTGATGGGTGAGGAAGTCGATATGAAGTAGAACGGAGTCTCCATTTTACAAAACAAACATTTTGGAACTCTCAACTCACTCAGGATATGCCAAACCCCACTCAGGCCTTGCTTGAGTAATTGGGCAGGGGCTCCTGAAAAAGCAGTAATTCTGGAAGAACCGGCAGATGGAGAGGGAGGGTGTCAGAAATTCAAGCGTGATTAAGAAGATGAAGGCACGAAGTGTGCAAGCCTGACCTCATGGCTACTGGGATTTTTTAACCACATAGAGTAGCAGGTCCTGCGGAGGGAAGGGGAGACTCCCATGCAAATCCCACCTCTGCTGCTGGGCCTCAACCCTAAAGCAAATCTTCAGCTCTAAAGCAGGGATTTGGGATTAGATTATCTCTGAGATCTTTCTCAGTGTTCTGCAGTTGTACGGTGATTAATCTACGTGGTCAGTTCCTACCTAAAATCATGAATAGGTGTATGGAGCTGATCTTCTGCTGTTTACAATGCCCAGCATTGTCCTTGGTTCTCTCCAGTTCACCATCATTCTCACTCTTAGAAGGCTTGTCTAGTTTGGAAAATAAAGAAATAAAAAGCAGGTGGGAGGCTTGAAAGATTTTTTTTAAATGAGTTTTAACCAGCATCAAAAGAGAAATTGGGAAGAGAGGAAAAGGCAGCAGTAGTCACCTTCCAACTGAATGGATGAGAGCATAGGTAACGGCTTCCCAGTAAAGAAGAGACATGAGATAGGATGAGAGGGTCTCTTTGGCTGGTTAGGGAGAGGGCTGGGAGCCTTCCTGAGTAATGGAGTTGTCAGGAACAAAAAGTAAAAACACAAACTACAACATTAAAAAAAATTATAGGGCTTGGGGATGCCTAGGAACCTTAGGGACTTGGAGGAATTTTGCTAAATGGTCCCAGGAGTTACAGGAGGTGAGGTGGATATGCCCAGAAACCTTCGGTGGATATGCAAGTCTTGAGATGGGTGGCTGAAACCACAGCTCTGAGTACCATTTATAGCTGTGCCCTATCTTTAAGGTGAGAGTTTCTCCATGAAAGTGTCCCGTGAAGATAGGTGGCCAGCAATGACTCGAGAAATTTCACTAGAGCTGCTGTAGGTCTCTCATTTAAGAACCAAAAGAAGATGAACATTGCCAATAGCTCCAGGCAGAACCAGTAAGTTGTTTTTACATTAAATGCAATCAACCATCCAGAGGAAACATCATGATTTAGTCTATTGAAAATCGTAATTATTTATTGAATTATTTTAACTACTGAGTTTTGTGAGGGATTAGATAATAAGGAAGAGACTGCAACTTTCTCCAGCAATGTGGAATAAAATTGGCAGTCTTTGGGGTTAAGTCCAAGCCTGACTTAGCTGTGAGATCTTGAACAAGCGGCTTAATCTAAGCATTAATTTTCTATAGTACTTACCTTAGAGAGTTTTTGTGAGGAGTGCATGAGGCAAACTGTGATAAGCATTTAGAACAGTGCCTATCTCACAGTATATCAGTTTCCTTCTTTTGCTGTAACAAATGACCACAAGTTTAGTGGCTTAAAACAACATAAAATTATTATCTTACCATTCTGTAGGTAAGAAGTCTGAGACTGGGCTAAACTGAAGGTGTTGGCAGAGCTGCATTCCTTTCTGTCAGCTCAAAGGCAGAATGCATTTCCTGGCCTTTTCCAGCTTCTAGAGGCTGCCCACATTCCTTAGCTAATGGCCCCTCCCTCCATCTTCAAAGCAGCAACATTGCATCTCTGATTATTCTGCCACTGATCGTGTCTCCCTCTGACCAAAGCTGAGAAGAGATACCTGATTCTAAAGACCAATATGACTGAATTGGGTCCACCTGGATAATCTAGGCTATTCCCCCCATTTCAAGGTCTTTAATTTGATCACATCTGTAAAGTCCCTTTTGCCATCAAGGGACATCTTCACAGATTGCATGGGTTAGGAAGTATTGATAGATATCTTTGGGGTTTCATTAATCTGCCTACCACACGTAGGACACATTTAATCCATTTATTATAATTATGAAGTGACTTTCCAGATATCAAAACAGATGAAATATTCTTCAGGGCTACAAAATAACTTGAAGAGGTAACCTTTCTGAAGGGAGGGATAAGAGTATGTGTTTTTATAGCATCTAAATTAAGAAAACAAAGGGTACTGACTTTGACTACAAAACTCTCTTGACTACGAATATACTTTCTGAGTTTAATTAATTAAATAGAAGCTAACATTTATGGGGTCTCTATCACATGCCAGGCATCATTTTTGGATATTTTTTCATATGCACTATCATATTTAATACAGCAGCCTCTGACATACATAAAATTATCTTCTTAAGGACAATGACAGAACAAGCTCACATAAGTGAAGTAACACTCCCAGACTTCCATAGAGAGGAGGTGGCACAACTGCGATGTTTCTAGGCATTGAGGTTCATCCTCAAGCTTCAGTCCAGTCCAGTGGCAGAAAGAATGTCTTTTTGAGTTAACTGGCCCGTCTTTGAAGTGGGACTTGGGCCTGTAGAAGCGTATTTTCTCTCCAAAGGCCAGTGTGTGGACTGGATTCTAAGGAGCCTCCCAGAAGTACATTCTTGTCATTGCTTCAGGATCAGAGAGGAGGCCTGTGTCCAAAGGCCAATGACCCTCAGTGTAGGTAAAGCTCTGTAATACTCACCAGCATAGCCCCCATCCCTGACGTGCACTGCTCCCCTTAGATATACCTGGGCCCCGTCAAAATCCAGTGTAGCCCTGTCCCCCAGAAGCGTGATCACCCAAATCAGCATTCGGTCTATATTCCAATCTTTCTCTGTGAGCAGAAGCCAGAATTACTTGTGACTTGCTGCTTTTCTACAAGACCGTATAAAATTTCACGCTTATGATGAATGCCTTTGGACTGGGGTTTCATAAAACCATTTAGTGTATTAGAGTATATTAACCAGCCTGAAATCATGACCCTCGTTTAGCAGTTATAGACTGTGGCAGCATTTAATCCATACTGGTTGATTTGTATAACATTTATGATCTGAACCAGATCCCTTAATGCCTAAACTCATAACTATTGGCTTGAAATATGAGCAGCTGGAAAGCACCACTGGCAGAGCCCTGTGTGATATTGGTAGGAGACAGTTGTACAGACACATTTCCTAAAGAACAGATCGATTTGAATACAGAGGTACAGAGAGAATGGGAAGCTCAGACACAACTGTTCTAGTGGAGACTCTTGGTTGTCAACGTTTATTACTCCTTCTTCCTTCCTAATGGAATCCAGATTTTCTTCAGTCTCTACAGACCCCAGGTGACTCAGGAGAAGCTGAGTTCGCCAATGATTGGCTCAGGAGCCCAGGCTGAAGCAGTGAGCGCTCGGATTTCTCCCAGTAACTGTTTTGTTCCAGGGACAGGCTCATGACCTATATTGACCCAATCAGGATGAAGGCTAGGGCTAATATTCTATAATTAAGGGAGAGATTTCCTCTCTCTTCTATGGACCTTACACAAGAAAGTCTGCTGCCCCAGTGCTAATAGCAGTTATATTACGTCCATGTCAAAATCCACCTGGAAAAAAATGCGGTTACATGTGTATTGTGAAGGGTCTGATATTTTACCACATTTGCAAGCTAAAAAATTAGACTGCCACGGCATCACGGATACTGGAAGAAAACGCATGTCTCCTGGCTCAGAGACGAAGGGCTTTATGCTCGTGGCACAGCAAATAGCATGAGTACCAGCATATTTAGACCTGGTCCCTGAGCCGGATTCCTTCAGGGTGCTGCAGAAAGGGCCACAGGATACGTGTGCACACCAGGAATTTTGAGCTTAGGGTACTTACGTCTTTTATAATGGACAGTTCACGTGCCTGTCCTCATCTCCAGAGGGAGACACTATTTCTGTCTCCCAAGGCCACTTACTATACAGACATCCTTGTAGACATAGTCCAGAATAGAGACAGTGCCTCTGCTCGCGAGATGTGCAGAAATGCCAAAGACCCTTGTTGAATTAACTCCCTATTAAAAGCTGGCACAGAAAAGGGGGTGCCAAGAAAACAGCTGAACAACAGAGCTGGAACCCTAATTGTGCTCTGATTAGAGCTCACTATACCTCCTGACTTTCTATTAAATGAGATGACAAATTTCCTTTTTGCTTAAGGTAGTTTGAGAAAAAGATTTCTTTGACTCACACCTGAAATATAGTAACTGATAAAACACCCAGAAGTCTGAATTCTCTGGGGGTCTCCAGGATTCTTAACTCTTTAAAGAGAACTGATCTCAGCCACTAAAGAGGGTATTTATTAAGTTGTATGTGTCTTTGAGAGGGAAAATTGTCTCTGATCTCTACTTGGATTATTTGATGCCTCAGTCAACAATCTTGTGATTAAATCCAAAGGGTGATTTTATCAGAAGGTGAAAGTTGAGGTCACCACTATGATTTCTCAACTTACAATCCTATGATCAAGTCATATAAGATGTTATCCAAAGGCTAAGGTATCAGAATCCCTCTGAAAATGACTTTCAGCTTTAGACATTGAGTCTTTCCACTGCTCATGGCTATCATGCCATCAGAGAGCTTATTAAGCCATTCATATCAGATTGCTGCTTGAGAGAATATTTCTCCCTGTCTAAGCATGAGGTTGTATACTTAAGAATATTAGACCATGAGAGTGTTCCTGAAACAGGATCCATGAAGTTTAGTAGAGCAGGAAGTTCCTCCCGGTACCACTGAAGGATGGCTGTCTTGGAACTGGTCTATCACAGTGGGAAAAAGAGACCATTGGGTGGTACGTGACCTCACATTCTAGAAGATTCTCAAATTTATACCCACAGTCACAGAGATAGGCTAACAAGTTGGAAAGAAAAAGCCAGTGAGCTTATGACTGTAAATGTGTGCCCCATTACTGAACCATACTGCCTATAAAGCCTTATAAGTGATTATTTTTATTATTTCTGTATTTATCTTCTCATCAGCACAATCAGAAATGATTACACTGGTGATGGTGGTGGTGGTGGTGGGGTGTGTGTGTGTGTGTGTGTGTGTGTGTGTGTGTGTGTTAAAGGCCCTAATTTATTAAGGGTAACTAGTAAAGATGTTATAATTATATGCCTATTTTAGAATTTATACATTTTAAAATAGAGTTGGAGCCTCAAAAATCAGAGGGGACGGCCTGTCTGCTGGAGAGGCCTTGCTTGTAATGACTATGTAAAAGCACTTTGTAAACTGTAAAAACTCCTACACGTGTTCCCTATTATCTAGCTCATCTGTCATTCAGGCCGCTGGAGGGGCGTAGGGACCAACACTCCTGGGCGGCCCTGCAGGGTCCCTCGAGAGCAAGGTCAGCTCATGGTATGAGAAACGCTCACTTGGGCTCGCCTGTGGCCCTGAACTTCAGAAGATATTTCAGGGGTTCGTCTTCTCTCCCACCACCCCCAGGGGACCTGTTTCACTGAAGACTCCAAGTCCAAGCACTTCGCTGGGGAAGGAGTGTGTTGCTCAGAAGTGGGCATTTATTCTTTGCAAAGTGCCAGGGTGAATCAGGGGCACCTCAGTCTCTTCCCTCTGCTGTTCATGCCATAATATGCTACATTCTTCAAATGGTATTAATAGTGCATAGCAGCTGTGGGGGGAGGCACAGGAAGAGTGTCTTTCCCCACAGTAAATGAGAAGCGCTGGCAGAAAAGCTCTGTTTAAGGGTATTCTTCCTACACACTGCTCATTGCGTAATTTTTTAAATCAGCTTTTAAGAATCGATGTGGCGAAGTCAGACCACTCTGACTTGATGTATGATGATATTGTCACTATTAGAACTGAGATGCCTCTCAAAGAATCTATCTCTACTTTTCTCTTCTAACCTAAAACCCCTTTCTCTCTGCCAAGCTTTTCCAGAGAGGACGTTTTACTCTGGCATTATATAAACTTCTAAAAGAGTAGGTGAATGTGAAATGTCGATAGGATCTAACTCAGCAGCAGAGTTGCTTAGTAGAGGTACCATCCCAGTGGTGGAATTACCTCATTTAGAAAAAATGCTTTACTCTGTGACGCTCCTTTGTCATCTAAGAAGGGAGGAAAAAGGAAGGACGGCCAAGGCTCAGAACAAATTTAAGTAGCAGCCAGGATTTTGCAAGATATTTTCAATTGGATTTGGAAAGAGAAAAAAGTATTTTAAATGATTCTTACGTAGGGCTTCGTGTTAATAAGGATTCTAAGCGTATGGTTATGGGGAGGGTTTGGTCTGGGAGGAATGTGATACTGAACTGAAATTAATGCGACAGGCAGTTAGTGTGATTAAGATGTAGAGTGGAAAGAAGAATGCCTTAAGGACCTTATGAAGCCCTAGTTCCTGTCACACTTGGCTATGTGAACGCAGGCCAGACACGTAACCTCTCTGGACCATGGTTTTCTCATCTAGATCATAATATCCTCTTATAGGATTATTAGAAGAGATTTAAATAAAATAAATGTACATTACCTTACAAAGAGGTATGAGCCACACAAACGTTAGCTCTCATTTGCTCTTTATTTTCAGGGAAATTTCTTTTTTTTTTTTGCAGTATGCGGGCCTCTCACCGCTGTGGCCTCTCCCATTGCAGAGCACAGGCTCCGGACACACAGCCCCAGCGGCCATGGCTCACGGGCCCAGCCGCTCCGCGGCATGTGGGATCTTCCCAGACCGGGGCACGAACCCGTGTCCAGGCGGACTCTCAACCACTGCGCCACCCGGGAAGCCCTCATTTGCTCTTTATAATGCATGGGAGAGTCACAAGATGAGTAGGTCTCTCTTCCCATGTAGGCTATCCCATAAGCAGGCGGCCTGCTGAAAGACAGGTCAGCCAGTGCCTGCAAAGAGGCCTCTGAAAATTGTGCTATTAACTGTAGATACCAAAGGGTCACGTTGCTAAACTTCCACCTCCTTCCAGGGAGGGAAAGATGAGAAGTTGGGTGCTTACCCCAGTGAAAAATCCAACTTGTCAATACAAACATGAGCTTGGGGTGAATTGTTGCCTTTAAGACCCCAAGCTTTCTTCTTTTTGATTCCTGCTAACAGATGTCCTTGTATCTCTTTAAAAATAATGGAGTGGCAAGAGGAGGCTTGTGGCTATGGTGAACTGGGAGCCCTAAGCCATGTCCCCAGAGGGGTTTTTTCCCAGTATTGGGAAAGGAACAACCTTGGAGTGGCTGCCCACCACCTCTGTGCTGGCCCTGGGTAAGTGAAGAGATGCCAGTGATTAGAACGTGATTAGAATTCAGCTGCCGAGGCTGTAAGCATAGTGAAGTCAAAACCATTAAGACTGTCACTTCCGCTCTTATTGGGCTCCAGTACTTGAACAAAGTCATATTTTAGGAGATTGACATTTCCATTAAAGTAGGTATGAGGCTGTTATTGGAATCACGGTATATAGGGGATCCAAGACAAAAAATGTAAGAATGTATTATAAGAATAGTAGGACATTTCCATAATGTTATTATTAATAATAAAACATTTGTATGACATTTTACAGGTTATAAAATTCCTTCACATATTATTCCATTTCATTTACAGCATTTCCCTGCAAATTGAGGAATTTTAGTCATTTGAAGGGATATGGAGGCTCAGAGATTATACTGTATGGCCAGATCACACAGCACATGGTGAAGCAGAAATTTACAGACAGGTCTTGAAATGCCACATTTAAACCTCTTCTTTTCACCATATCATAAACGAAAATTTCACAGGAGAGCAAGGCCTAGAATATGCATGTGCTTCATAGAAATATTTTCAGGTATTTTAACTTTAGAATCACTTACGTGATGCCAGGAAGTTTTTTTAAAAACTTATTAATAAATGCAAAAATTAAAAGAAAGCTTTCTTAGAACCAGTATTACGAGAAAACCTAAACCTGTTAGGAATTAGTTATGATATGGAATGTGGATATTAAAATGCCATAAACCTCATTAAAACTCTAAACATGTAACTAGAATTTTTACTGAGTTCATAAAAATTAATATTGGATACAGCGTCTTTTGTAAATCCTTGTGGTTCATGTGTCAATTACCTGGTTACTTAGTAACCAAGTAATCCAGTAATCAAGGAGTCAAGCCATAGATTAAGTAGTCCCCAGCCAGGCAATAAAAAGGTCCCTGAGTACAGATTTGCAGAATTATGGCTTATTGTGTTAATAATCTCCCCATGTCTGTGGCTAGCCTTCCAAGGATGGTGCTGGTGAGTGTGTGGAATTCTGTAGCCCAGCCATGGCTCTCGCTATTTTGTTATAGTACCTGCTTTTAAAAGAGGAAATTAAACCGCAGAGCACACTGTGGCTTAAACTCACCGAAGGAAATGAGAGAGGCTGAGCACACACCAAGCTGGGTTTGGGGACTCTGGGGGAAATCCAGACTTGGGGTGTGAATTTGCACAAGCGCTGGTGAATTAGTGTTTCTCTGGTTAGGTTTTAGGACTGGATTCACAGCTGATTCTTGAAGAATCACATAATTTATGTGATGTCATATGTCATTTATGTCCCTCACACAAATGACAACACTCTGCAGTGGTTCAAAGTTTCATTCAACAGATATTTGTTGGGCCCTACTGTGTGCCAGGCACTGTGCTAGGCATGGGCAAAGCAGTGTTAAGCAAGACATACTCAGTCCATGCCCTCAAAGAGCTCACCCTATAGGAAGAAGAGAGCCATTAATCAAATAATCACTTAAGTAAATACATAACAATAAATATATAACTGTGATCACTGCTCTGCAGTAAGAGTAGAGGATGCTGCAAGAGTGGCCAACCCGGAGATTGAATCTAATTGGTGGAGGACAGTTATGGCAAGATTTCCCCCAACAAATGATATGACATGTGAACAGAGTGGGAAATCTGATAGATGAGGAAGAATTGACCAGCGAAACGCAGGTTGGGAAAGGGAACAAGCTAAGAAGAGCATTTCAAGAAGAGAAGGAAGCACAAGCACAGGCAGGGGGGGAAGTGTGGTATTTTCAAGCAATAGAAGGAAAGCTAGCGTGACTGAGTGCCATCAAGGCTGGCAGGAAGGCATAGGAATCACTGTTCTTCAAACCAGTGTGTGTGTTTTGCAAGAAACAGAGAGGACTGGGAAAATGGAGTGTGGATTGTGGGAAGGCTGACTTCCCACAGAGAAACAAACTCATTCCTTTTTTTTCCATATTCTTTTTTTAAAAATTTTTATTGGAGTGTAGTTGATTTACAATGTTGTGTTAGTTTCAGGTGTGCAGCAAAGTGAATCAGTTATAATACACATATATCCACTCTTTTTTAGATTCTTTTCCCATATAGGCCATTACAGAGTATTGATAGAGTTCCCTGTGCTATACAGTAGGTCCTTGTTAGTTATCTGTTTTATATATAGTAGGGTGTATACGTCAGTCCCAATCTCCCAATTTATCCCTCCCCCACCCTTCCCCCCTGGTAACCATAAGTTTGCTTTCTACATCTGTGACTCTATTTCTGTGTTGTAAATAATGTCATTTGTACCCTTCTTTTAAGATTCCACATGTAAGTGATATCACATAATATTTATCTTTCTCCGAAACTCATTATTTTTTGTTTGATTTTTACTCTCTGAAGCTCACTGATCTTGGTTATAAGATCAGTCTTTATAATTCCATCCTGCCCAGCCTCGGTGTTCCTAGAATCTCTCACTGAATTGCGAGTGAATGGTGTGTGCGTGGAGTGACCGAATTATCAAAATTTCCATAGAAATAAGCATTAACTAACTCCTAGATACTTTGTTGGCTCTTAAGAGAAGATAGCCTCTAAACAAAAGCAGATTTCCTTTCCTGTCAGGATTTGTACTACCCTGGATGTCTTTATCTTGGTTCGGAATCTTGGCCTGTTTCATTTAGTTGAATAGTGACTGCAGTACAACCTGCAATTGGGTTCTGCTGCTTTGAATTGCAGAAGCCTAGTTTTGGCAGCAAGACTGCCACAGACCTCATGGTGGATACAGAAAAAGTGAGGTCATAGTCTTTGTACTGAAAATGCTGACCTAGAATCTAGTCTCAGTGACAGACTGACATCCGAAAATAGTAGATGGAGTGAAGAAGAGGCTGGTCAGATGCTAAGCTCACCCTGAGTAACCAGGGAATTTCAAAGAATTTTTCCCACAGTCCATTTTTAAGTTCACATGTTAGGGTTTGGTTATCCTTTTGATAGCTTACTTTTGCAATAGTATAATGCCTGGACTAGTGATTCCAGCAACTAGAATTAAATATCTTCCAAAAAACATCCTTTCGCTTTCCCATAATCTGTCATGAATTCTGTTTCCAAATCTGCTCGCAAGAGTTGGGAAGATCTAGCCACTGTCTCCTCGGTCAACAGGCAGGCAGCTGCATTACGTTCATAGATGCAGCTTCTATTATGTGCACAGGACTGTGGCCAATCCAGAGGTGAAACACAAGTCCTGATCCTCCAGGTGATCACAGCTGTTAGAGAGATTTGGATATGTAACCCCAATATAAGGCAGACATGTGATAACAGAATTTCAAATCGAGTAGAGGCAGAATCCAAGTGAGGAAATGAGTCATTCCCACTGGATCAACTGAGGACAGCCTTCATGGTGTATTACACTTGGGCCAGAGCTTGGAAGAGGTACTAGAAGATGAAAAAGAAAGGCATCCCTCAAGGTGGAGATAGAATGAACAAATACAGAGATAAAAGCATTGACCATGAACCATCTAGTGAGAAATGGACGTGAGTGAGAAGAGACAGTTGTGTGACAGCTTCCTGCCCCTCCTCCATCACTTGCCATTACTGTTCCTTTTCTGAGAGCAACAGGCAGTAACACACACAGGCACACGCACACACACACACACACACACACACACACACACACTTTCACTGTGGTTCTGAGCAGCCTAGCTGATCACCAAGTAGAATGCTAAAATGTAAGAACCAAGAAACTTGGTTCTAGTTTTACCCCTGCTATGAAGGAGCTGGGTGAACTTTGGAAAGACACCTTCACCTCTGAGCCAGGAAACTGAACATATGGATAAGATCTCTTCCAGCTCAGAATGTTCTGATTTTTGAGAGATGGAGCCAACAGTAGAACAATGTTTGTTTTCCAATGGAATGAGGATAAGAAAAGGTAAGTCTCTTGGATACTGCCTAGAAAAACATGAAAGAAACAAGTACAGGAAAAAAATATATACATATATAATTAAGGAGAGATTTGGCTGGAGCCAGATTATATCCTAGGAGAAGGCATGACAATTTCTTGAGGCACTGCAATATAGTTGAAGAAACTTTTAGACATACTTGTTTCTAATTCTGTCTCTGACATTTAGCATCTGAATATTTCTTAGGTGATTTAACTTTGCTGAGACACAGTTTCTTCATCCATAAAGTGGGAATGCTTATCATACCCACTCTTTTCAATTAATCAGTATTAAGCATCTATCAAATAATCAGCGTTGGGCATAACATAGGCATTGGAGGCAAAGTATTTTTTATAAATAATTATTTAGTAATACAGTTATGGTGTCAGATCTCACAGAGCCTACAGTCGAATGGCCTTTAAAGACAGGTGGACATGCAAGTGATGTGAGTGTTGGGACAGGGAAGTATTTTCAATAGGGAACTCAGGAGCAGTTATGGAAAAATAGGAAGGATCTATCCCAGCCTGAGGTCAAGGAAGGCTTCCTGAGGCGAGGGAGCCCTGAAGAATGGGGCATTGACGGAAACAGCTGGGATGCAAAAAATGTTCCCAGTAGAGGAAATAGACTCGTTTAAGGAAAAAATATAAATTCTGTGTGTCAGGTGCCTAGCAGAGTGCCAAATAGATAAAAAGACTCAGTAAACAGTAGCTACCAGGATGTTGTTACTTTCCTGACTTGGGGGGCAATTCACTTCACCTTGACGGCAGCCTTTACAGCCAGTTTGTACCCGTGATACACGTCAGCCTGCGTGGATTGTCTATGGTATTAAGTAGAGGAGGAAGGCTTCCTGTATTTGTGCTCGTGGCGTGGAACCAAGCAGAAGTTTGCCCGAGTCTGACAGAGGTGAATGTGTGAGGCTCTGTCCTCCTGCTCTGCAGAAATGCGGGTGATCTCAGGTCTCCTTCGTTGTCACAGAGCTCACAATGTTAGGAAAATGCTCTCCGTTTAACTGGAATACGTAAAAATTCAAATCTTGGCCTCATAAATGTGAGTAAACAGTTTAATGACTTGCTTTAACTAGAACGTAATCAAATAGAAATGCAGGTATGCTACTCATTTGCATCTTTTTCCATGTGGGTGAATAAAAATAAAAATGCCCTAGGCGTGATATTGGCTAGATGAACTTGTCTTTGGGATTTTTGTTATAAAATACAAAACCGTGGTGATTTTCCATGCTGTTCTCATCAGCTCTCATTTCCAACAAGGCAGAGGGAGCCTTTCATAGATTTTGCTGTCACAGGACCTGCCTTTGACTTTACCACTAACTAGAACCTTGTGGGAGTGATTTAACTTATGTAAGCCTGTTTCGTCATCTGTTAAAAAGGGATACTAATATCTACCTGATATTTTAAACATAATTATTCAGTTGAACTCTCTAGTATAATCACAAGACTAGTTAGTACAGTGTCTGGTGTACAGTAAAAGCTAAACAAGTGTTATTTAGTTCCTCTTCCCTCGCTAGGGGTTACCTTCCTGTTTCCATCTTCTTCTAGAAACACGAATTGGTTCAGCTAACCCTGATTGTGGTCTGAAATGACACACATATATTTAAGAATTTGTATGTTAGTACATATACATATTCATCTAAGGATATGTATATCAATATGCATATGAATACATATATTCATCTCAGCATATGCATATCAATATCTGTATGAGTACATATACATATTCTTAGATGCAAAATTGGATTATGTACATAGATCAAGGCTTCCATTTCTCAAACATAAATTGAAAACGATGGCCTGGGTGGTCTGCAAGGCTTCCAATAATTCCAAAATTCGTGGTTCAAATATCAGATGGCCTGAACTAGTTGTGTCATCGATAGTCTCAACAGGGAGAGAACCACCTTTTGCTTAGAAGTCATCTTGGAGGTAAAGGCATTCCAGAAACCACTCTTTTGGACCACATTGAGACCCATTTCTGCAGGATCAAATTTAGAAGTTGACAACATTCAATACTCTGAACTTTGTCTTTCACTTGGGGGTTTTGCACACTGTCAGCTCTCCATACTCCTGGCAGTTCTAAGATGACATTTCTTATGTGCCACTATCTTCCAAAATCACAGTCTTCATAAAGGTCAGTGTTTATTGTCGCTGGATGTCCACCTAATTTTTTCCTTCAGCTAAACTTTTCACCTGGACTATTGCTATATTCTCTTAACTGGCTTTTGGTCTTACCTTTCTCTAATTCATTCTATCATCCACTGCCCATACAGCCTGTATTCTCTATTGCTCAAAATTTGTCCACAATGGCATACTTAGGAATAAATCTAATGAAAGGTGTCCAAGACCTCTACACTAAAAACTAAAATGCTGCTGAGAGGAAGTAAAGACTTAACTAAATAGAGAAATAGATTATGTTCATAGATAACTTCATAGATTATTATTCATTGATAATTATTATTATAGAGAGCCTTCATAGATAGTTCATAGATTTTTACATCTAAGATGACAAGTCTCTATTGATCTGTAAATTCAAAACAACCTCAATCAAAATTCCAGTAGACCTCTTAAAAATAGAAATTGACATGGGATTTCCATGGCGGTCCAGTGATTATGACTCCATGTTTCCAATGCAGGGGGCCCAGGTTTGATCCCTGGTCAGGGAATTAAGATCCCACATGCCATGGGGAGTGGCCAAAATAAGTAAATAATTTTTTTAAAAAAAAGAAATTGACAGACAAACTGGTTCTAAAATTTATATGAAAATGCAGAGAACCTAGAACAACTAAAGACAGTTTGAAGGACTTTGTCTGATTTCAAGAGTTACTCCAAATCTACCGTAATCAAGATAGTTTGATATTGACAAATATATAGACATAGAGATCAATGAAACAGAACAGAGACTTCAGATCTAGAACCACACGTATATGACCAATTGATTTTCATCAAAATTTCCAAAGCAATTCAATGCAAAAAGAAAGTCTTTTCAACAAATCATGCTGGAACCATTGAATATCTCTTTGGGGGAAAAAACTCAACCCTTATTTCACACCATATGTAAAAATTAACATAAAGCAGATCACAGACCTAAATGCAAATTGTAAAACTGTGAAACTTCCAGGAGAAAAATCTTTGAGACCTTGGGGGTAGACATGAGTTTCTTAGAATACAAGAAACACAAACCATAAAAGAAAAAGTTAATAAAATGGACTTCATAACAGTTAAAAACTTTCACTCTTCAACAGATATTAAAAGAATAAAAAGACAAGCCACCAACTGGCAGAAAATATTTGCAACACATATCAAACAATGGACTTGTATCCAGAATATATCAAGAACTCATCCAACTCAATGATAAAAAGACAAACAAGCTATTTTTAAAAAATGGGCAAAAAGTTCAGATGCTTCATAAAAGAAAATAGAAGAATGGCCAATAAGCACATGAAAAGATGCTCCGCATCATTAGTTACTAGGGCATTTCCAATTAAAACCACAATAAGAAAGCACTACACACCCATGAAGGTATATGTCTACTCAAAGACTTGCACATGAACGTTCACAGAAATTTATTTGTAATAGAAACTGGAATCAATTCAAATGTCCAGGAACAGAGGTGAATGGATAAACAATAATACCCTGTGATAAACATGAACAAACTATTGATTCATGCAATATGGATGACTCTCAAAAACTCTAGTAGATGCAAACTCACCTATATGACAGAAAGCTGTGCAAAGTGATCGCTGGGAGGCAGGGGTGGAAGGAGAGATGGATTAGGAAGGAGAATGAGGAAAGTTTAGGGATAATGGAAATATTCATTATCTTGATTGTGATGATGATTTCGTGGGTATATTCATATGTAAACACTCAGCAAATTGTACATTTTAAATAGGTCGGTGGGTTGTACATCAATTTTATCTCAATAAAGTTGTAAAAAAAATAACAAACAACTGTCAGTGCACTCTTGTTACCTTTGGATTAAAATCTAGCTTGCAAGCAGGTAATCAAGGCAAGGTTGTCTGTGATTTCTTCCCAATATACCTTTCCAGTCTCAGTTCCCATTTAATGGTTCCACACACTCTATGCTCTGGCTAAACTAGACTTCTAGCCTTTGTCTACACACAGCTGCCCTTCTACCACATTTTATTTCTGCCTGAAATACACTTCCTCCTTTGTCTGCTTCATCCTGCACCTATTTTGCCTTTGTGGCACGTAGCCAGGATTGCTCATTGCCTATCCCATATTCTTTCTCCCTTCTTCCTTGTCAACGGAACTTCAAGTTTGTTCAGTATATCCAGCTAAAAATGCAGAGACAACTGAAACCCTCAGACACTGTGGGTGGAGATTTAAAATGGTCCATCAACTTGCAGTTTTCTCATTTCTTTCCTCTACATCCTTGGGCTTGGCCAAATGACGCAGTTTGGGCCAAAGAAATATGAGTTGGTAAAATGGGTGCTTTCGTGGTACAGGTGCTGCCTCTTCTTGTTTCCAGCTTCATCCCTCTCCCTGAATGACACGTGACGGTGATGGTCTAGAGGTGCGGCAGCCCTCCTGCAACCATGAACACAAAAGCCACATGCCAAGGAAAGCAGAGAAGAGAGGTCAGAGAAGCCTGCGTGGCTGGGGTACTTTTTTTTTTTTTTGTGGTACGCGGGCCTCTCACTGTTGTGGCCTCTCCCGTTGCGGAGCACAGGCTCCGGACGCGCAGGCTCAGCGGCCATGGCTCACGGGCCCAGCCGCTCCGCGGCACGTGGGATCTTCCCGGACTGAGGCACGAACCCGTGTCCCCTGCATCGGCAGGCAGACTCCCAACCACTGCGCCACCAGGGAAGCGCACTGGGGTACTTCTGAGTTGCAGTAGCACCCCCAGACTCGTGCATGAGGCAAATAGCAGGCACTATCAGTCTGATTGCCTATGATTATTATCCAAACACCTTCTTGATACACAACTCCGTAAATCCACATCCTCTATGTCTCTTTCACCTCCCACAGTCTGGACATGTTCTCTTTTGTATCAGCAGCTCTTGACCTGCCCCGCCTCATGATCTACCACCCATCCTGTCCTGTGCCTACCTGGGCACATATTTTCCGTTCCCCACTAGGCTGTGGCTTCCTGAGGCCAGCACTCCCTGCTGCTCTTTGTGAGAGCTCTTGGGCCCCACGAAAGCTCCACCTGCTACGGCTATGCTCAGAAGAGTATCAAAGACTGTACCACGTGGTGGTAAGAATGTGGGCTTGCAGTCAGCCTGCCAGCCTCAGCCTCTTACCAGCTTTGTAGCCAGTAGCAGCCACTCAGCTCTGTCCCTTAGTTTCATCATCTGTTATATGGGTTAGATATTAATCCTTGCCTCCGAAGGCTGGTGTATGGGAGGAATAATGGATGATGAAGGATGGGCCTCCTCTCCTGTTCATGGTGCCCCAGTTGTGGAGGCTAGCTGGAGAGTTCCTTAGCAGGCTAGCATTTACATTTCTCAAGTACATATGAATTTCCCAGTCATTTCAGGACCAATGACCCGGCAATAATTTGAAGAACTCATCTTTGTGCATGAGACAGGGGTAATCCTTAAGCGTTTTGTGCTCATGGTCTTCCCAGTTATGATTTTTTTTTCCAAATTGTTGTCTCACTTGATAGATTTCAAAAGCTGAAACATAGTACTCTTACCATTTAGCTGCATAATTTTAGAAAATCTGTATCTTGTCCTGGTGCCTCAGTTTCTTCATCTGTAAAATGGGAATAAAAATAATTCTACCCACGCTGTCTCTCTGGCTTCAAGTCTCAGAAGTTCACTTTCTTTGACACCCCCCCGCCCCCTTTTGGAGGCAGCATTTCTGTGACATGGTATTTCGTGCTGCTAGGCTGTGAGCTCCATGTCACCTGGGCACTGGGGGGACATGCCTTTCCTGTCCCCCCCAGTGCCCAGAAACTGCCTGGTCCATAGGGGATGCTTGGTAAATATTTATTGTATCACTAAATGAACCTTGTTGAATAATCTGATTTGAAAGGAGAGAGAAAAACTAGAATGAAATACACCTGGTTCAGTTACCACTCAATTATTTATTCATTTGATCAATATTTATTGAGCAACTACTGTATTCCAGACATTGCTTAACCACTTGGTTTGTATTAGAAAATATGATTTCTGATCCACTCCGGCCTTAACCCTGCATATACCTTAAGGAAGTAAATCTGCAATTTTTCTAGAGCTGGGCAGGTAAAAGCAATGATTCAGTTTTATAGCATCGTGAAGAAGCCTTTTCAACCAGGTTCGGCCCAAATTTGCTTACACATGTTCCCCACTCAACCAAACGTGTAAAGCATGTTCTCGGAGCTTTTCTATGTGATCCAACCCTATATATTATATTACACTTATAAAATACCATGAAGCCCTTATGAATTAAAAGATAATTAGTGGTTCAACAGGCACAAGACATTAGGCTGAAAGTGTCAAAAATGTCATGAAAGACCATAAATCATGGTCTGCTTGCATTGATCCCTCATAGAGTTAGTTTTTAAATCATCTCTTTAACACCTTGTAAATGTACAAACAACTATAGACCCAAGGGAAACTTTAATATGTTTTTCGTACATATTTTAATTTCATCTCAAAGTGCTGGCTGCATAAAAATTAAGTCAGACTCACAAAAACTCATTGATTTCCTTGGGATAAAACCCATCTGTCCAAACTAATTTAGAGCCTTTTTGAAGCCATAAAGTTAGTCGTGCAACACTGAGGTCATTATGGGCATCCTGGGCTAGAGGAACTCTTGTGTAATTTTAAGAAGGCAATTTTGTTATATTTACTGTATTTAAATACGGTGCTACTTTTCAGGAACAAAAGGCTCACTGTGTCACTGTATTGAAAGTAAACCAGAAGCTGTGAAAAGCGAGATCTGTTCTTTTCCTTGTGATTAATGCACCTTTCTGCCAAAATTGAGACTTCTTAACTGAGCTCATTTAATACAAAGTAAACGAATTCTGCTCTTTGGATTTGATCCTCTGGCTAAACCCTATAGATAAGGCTCTAACAGTGAATAGCTTTTCATTCTAAACAAAGGATGTTTTGATAGAAAGGTCAACGCTAAGGTCCTTTATATTGTGATAACAGGAAAGGGAAATGACATATTAATGGCAACCCATGCCATGGTGGTCTGGGCTGGGGGGACACACAGGAGTAAAGACCATTCGGAAGTCAGAGAGGAGGTGATGGAGACAAACGGGCTCCCAGACTTCTTTTTCAAACATCCTAATTCTGAGGACATTTTCTTTTATTACACACCAAGCACGGTGGATTGAAGAGGATCACAACAGGACTTCTAGGAAACTGGAGCATTGCGCTTGCCTTGTTCTCCATCCTGCCCTTTGGCACGAAGCCAGGCAGAATGTCACCTCCGAGACCAATGGTGGTAGCGGGTTTTTATGACAGTGCACGCTAAGTGTGCACTAAAGCAGTTGCACAGGATGAATAAACTGAAGTCCCTTCCGCGTGGGCATGAGAAGGAGCTCCTTGCAAGCTTGGAGGCCTTTTCTTTGACCTAGTGAAGCCTCTTGGCCAGCTTGGAGGCACTCTGTCCACTGCCCAGCCTTTGCCCAGCAGGCCAGCTTAAGGCACCTGTTTATGTTTCGTTTCTTATTACTCGCTACTTTTTTTTTCTCCACTTCACTAGGAAGGTTTCATAATAATCTAACTCGGGAGCTGGAAGCTTCTTGTACCTCATGGGGAAACACTGGCTTTATTTTAGCGAGAACATCTCCATTCCCTTCAAAAGCTCCTGCTGATTAGGGGGAAGAGCAGAGTTGAAAGGGGTGACGTGAGTTCTTGGACAAATTGGATGGTTTACTTAACTCACTTTTTCCATTCATTTCTTCCACAAATATTTATTATGCAGCCATAAGTTCTAAGTGCTAAGCTAGGTGTGAGAGATCCAGATATGAAAAAGTCAGTCAGTCCCTGCTCACGGTGCCAGAGAGAGAGATAGTCATGTAAACAGAGAAATCAGGTTGCATTTGGGCTGAGGGCAAAGCTTTCAACATCCCTGCCTGGGTTGGTGGCTTCAAGCCACGGCATTTCCCCTTCAGGACACTGGCCCACTGACCCACACGGACAAGGGAGGAGTCGTTTTGCATTTTTCATCCCAAGATTTGTGCAGAATGCTTTCTCTGTCTTATAGAAGAAGGGAAAGGAGAAACTAGAGTAGGTTGAATATTTCCAACAATTGGCTTAAAAAAAAATCAAAATTCAGTGTTTCCTGGAAGGACTGGCTGGTTCCACAGCGCCCCCTTCTGGCGGGTTGCCCTGGAGCAACAACCAATAAAACAGAAGGCAGGCGCTACTCTTTACTGGGTGTACATTATATGCATCGTTGAATCCTCTCTTCTGCTTCCTCTTCCTCTTTGGGGAAGCTTTGGTATCATGCCTGTTTTACAGATGAGGTTCAGTGACTTAAACAAGGTCATGCATCCCATATACACCAGGAGTCAGGAAACAGACCCAGGCCATCTGCTTCTCGGGTATGCTTAGCTACTCTGTTTTTCTCCTTTTACAGTTTATTAGTCAGTCAGTTAACGTGTTTGTGCTCCCTGTCATCACCATGTAGACAGTGGGGATTAAGTCTTCCCTTTCTGCAGCATCTTGGGTGTTTTCACAGACTATAGGATGCTAGCGGAAACATGAGCAAGCACAAGCTAGAGGGATCTAGTTCAGCCAAGGACTCGTTGACGTAAAGCATGTAAACCAACAGGAACTCTTAAAACATAGCGGGGTTTGGTACAGATGGAGGAACCGAAAGATTTTTTTCTGCCCCAAATATTCTGCTTGCCAAAGACAGTCACATTACCCCCACTGACGTGAACACCAGCATTTAGGTGCGCACGCTTCTAAACATGGCTGTCATCCTTTGCTGTTTCCCTATGGAAATGTTAAATATTATATCGAGGTAGCAAAGAGAATCCTTTATTTTCCTCTGTTGTAGAAGGCAAGACAATAAAGTGTTTGCCTTTATCTCTATTGTCTAATCTTATTAGACAATGCTAATAATAGACATTGCAGAAAAGAAGTTTGCTTGAATGTACAGGCAGAAGCTTCCTGATTCTCCTGCAAGGAGAGAAGAGGCTGCAGTAGGCACTCTGAAGCCCACCACATTCCTCCCCGCTCATCAACTCCTCCCTAAGCCTGGCAGCTTCGAAGGCCAGCCAAAGCCCTTCCCTCCCTGCATTATTAATCCCCAGGTTGTTATAAACAGCATCTTACATTCAATGCAATAAGTGCTTGAGGACTGTCTGTTCCTGTCAGTGGTTCCTCTGCAGAGTTTCAAAGCCCAGCGGGGCCTCCTGCCTTTTGAGGATGGCATGTGGGATGAGGGTCTGCCTAGTGTCAGACAGACCTGGGATTGAACCCAGTGCACAGACAGACCTGGGACTGAACCCCAGTCAGACGGCATGTTTCTGGTGTGGTTTGGGACATATTCTTTTCCTCTCTGATCCTTTCAGTTTCCTCTTCTGTACAATAGGAACAATGATACCTACTTCAGGGCATTGTTGGGAGGATTAAATGAGGTAATGTATGTAAAGTACCTCTTACAGGACAAGTAGTATGTGACCTATAAATAGCTTTAAAATTCTCATCTCTCACAGAGATGATGACTTCTTGAAAATACACCAGGAACCTTTTAAATCAAGTCTGGCGATAGTTGGAAGAAAACCCACAAATAGCGGCGTCTTCAGTTATAGAAGCTTTTTCTCTCTAAAGGAGGAATTTGTGTAGGCTATTTAGGGCTGGTGTAGTGGCTTCTTTGGCCTCTCTTTGGAGATGAAAACTTTCTGGAAGTTTCTTCCACACTTCTACTTACAGCTCATTGGCCAGAACTTAACCAGATGGCCACACTTAGCTACAAGTAAAGCCAGGAAAATTGTGTTTTGAGGTAAGCGAAAAATCAAGTTTGGTTAATAAGGAAAAGGGAAAGAATGGTTATTTGTTAGGCAGCTAGCTGTTTCTGCCTTTAGTCCTCTTCCAAGGCCAAAATCAACAGGGAAATTATGAGAAATCAAAATTTGAAAACATCAGAATCTTTTGATACTAAAATGCTATTTTAGGTTTGTTAAAATGGAATTAAACTAACACATGTTATTTCAAACAGCTGAATCGAATTTGGATATTTGAATTTAGGGAAGAACAGAAAAACTGGAAACTTTTAATACATTCAGAGGTTATATACTTATAATACGTGTGCTTTTCTGTATGTGTATTTACCTCAATAAAAAGCTTTTAAAATTTGGAATAAATGAAAGTCTTTTCTGAAAAAGAAAACAATAAAATTAGGGAACGGCATTATTTAGATCTTGGCAAATCTTAGAGTGGTTATGTCATGCAAGAATTATTAAAATCAATATTATCAGTAAAGTAACAATTTACTTTTTGCATGCAACTCATACTGTCTCCATTTTCCCAGACATAGATTGTTTCTTCTGTCCTTTTGGATCCTATTTGTCATATATAAAACAATTTATCTGTGATCAGAAAACAAAAATGCAGATACTGATATTATTTCATTTTGCATATAATAATAGCAATAGCACATATTATTCTTAAGTAACATGATAGTTTTCTCTGGGAAATAGTCTCTCCCTCTAGTTCCTTAAACTCCCAGATTTTAATATTATCCTAGGATATAATTTCAAAAGATTTTTTATTTTTAGTAATATCTTCCATTTTCTTCAAAGAGAATTTCCTGTTTTGGAGGAGAAAGAAAAGCCTGGAGAATGAGATAAAATGTAAACAGTCAGATCAGATAAGCTTCATGTACATTATAGGTCTTTATTTTGTTTTATGAACACTTTCTGTGAAAGAAGCAGGCCCTGAAATACGACCTGGTTATGAGTTGTGGTTAGAAGCAGGTTGCCAGGAGACTTCTGATTGACTTTGGGTGATGTCATGGCCACAGCCAGGACGCCGATAGTGCCTAGTTAATACATTGCATCTAACGGTTCTCCTAATTTTTAGGTATACATTTCATTTTGTAACTGCAATAAAACACCCCAAGCAACACATTTCTGGGTAATTACTGCACTTTTCAAGCCCCTTGGGATCAGAGTATGAATTAGGAAAGCACTTCAACTCATAAAGAATTTCTCCTGTTGATAAATCTCTGTTGAGACCAGTGATTCGGGTAAATAAGATATAAGTTTAATCTGAAATTATTTGCGGTTCTTTTAGAGACACACTAGGATAAGAGGGAAAGGGGACAATTTTGAGGATGCGCCAGAACTTCCCCTGGGCCAAAGTAGTGCAGAAAAAGGAGTGTATATTTGAAAGCATAGAACTGATTCAGGTGTCCGTTTCATTCCTTTGTGGGGTAAAAGTCAAAGATGGATCATAAAGTGAGGTGAGCAGAGTCCTCTGTGGACTGTAGGAGCTTATCTCCCTCCAACCCATTAAAAAATGGCTGCATTCTAAAATAAGGTGAATCAAAATTCCTTTGGTATTCACTAAGCCTTTCCAACCCAATCCAGAGAAAGTCAAACTCTGCATTACTTTTTATCTAAGAAATAAAATGTTCCTTACTGTTAACTTTTTGGGCTCACCAAGACAATCTCCTAAACTCTTAAGTTCTCAACTCTCATGATGGCTGTCACCCCCCTTACCCCCCATTCCTTTCCTTTCACTTATTTGTTTGACCTATCTATGTGTTAAGTTGTTCAGGAAGAAGCATTTAACATCTAAAGTCCATTTCACTTTCTTTCTCTTCAAAAAAAAATCTTGAAACATCATTTGTTTTTTCTTCATTAGAAAGAGGAAATGGTGTTTTATCAAGGTAAATAGTCTTGAATGCTGATGGGTTGGAGTTCTGTTCACCACTCAGAGACCGTGAAGTTTGATTAGGTACTAAACTTGGCACAGAGAATCCTTCATTCGTCCCGTCAGCCAAGTCACACCACTGGTCTCAACTTTTAGAAAGTTAATTACTTCCATGTTGCTCATGAAGCCTGCGGGCAGCTGCTTTATTTGATCACTGCTTGAGCAAATAATAATCAACTCTTCATCAAGTTCAGTCAAAAGTAACAGACTCAGAACCTACCAACTGCCATTTTAAAACTGGATTTGAAGAAGAATGTCTTAAATAGCTGTGAGATGAAGTTTTACGGTTAGAAAATTAGAAGAACATTTTTTGTATTAGACACATATATTTGTATCAATTAAATCCATAAGTCCCTGAACTCTGGTAGTTTTGGGAACTAACCTAAAGAGAAGAGTTCAAATATAATTCACCTATATCCATAGATTTACCAACTAATACTATTTCACTGTGTAGGTCACCATAACAGAGATTGTATAGACAACACATAATTCAGATTATAAGCACCTAACTTACAAAGGCACCAATGTACTCATTTCTGGCTACACTGTACATTCATAAATTGTTCACACCTGAAAGCAGAATCGCAGCGACACTGTCCTGGGTCAATCCTGCCACCTGGTGACTGGGGCAAGGAACCGTCTTTTATACTGCCTTCCATTCTAGCTCCTTTTTATTACCCCTCCTCACCCTCCCAATCAGGAATATCGCACTCATGTTCTCATGCTACTTTTCCTCTGCCTTTCCAACATCACAGCATCTATTTTTGACACATGCACACTTAACTTTCCGTCTTCTCACTCCATTTCTTCATCCCTGCTGCCTTCCAGTGTTTGCCTGCGATCAATCCCCCATCTTCCTTTTTCCATCACTCTTTCTATTTTTGAGTCGAACGGTGACTTTCCTTATGGCTTATATGGCAAGCAGAGTGCATTCATTTATTCAACCAGTGTTCAGTGTAGCAATGAACAAGATCGACACAGTCCTTTTACTCATAGAGCTTATGTTCTGCTGGGGGAAACCAACAAAAATTATATAAATATAATTGCAATGTAATTCTAGGTGGTGACAAATGCTGTGAAGAAAAATAGGGCAGAGTAAGGGCCATGGAGAAGGATGAGAAACCACAGTAAAATACCATTTCACACCCACCGGGTTGCTAAAAATGTCCTACAACAGGTGTGTGTCAGCTACGATGTGGAGCAGTAATTCTTTTTTTTTTTTTTTCACGGTATGCGGGCCTCTCACTGTTGTGGCCTGTCCTGTTGCGGAGCACAGGCTCCGGACGCGCAGGCTCAGTGGCCATGGCTCACGGGCCCAGCCGCTCCACGGCATGTGGGATCTTCCCGGACCGGGGCACGAACCCATGTCCCCTGCATCGGCAGGCGGACTCGCAACCACTGCGCCACCAGGGAAGCCCTCATCCTTTCTTTTACCCAGGGTTTGAAAATTCTATCACTGCAATATTAAATAATATTCTTAAATTCCTATTTCTTGTTTCAGCTACTTCAGACACTTTCTCTTAAATCTCTGAGTTACAGTATTAGGATATTTTGTTAAAAATAGTTGAGTCTTTCAAGATTTGGCTACGGCTTGACTCTCAAGCCAGAAACATGATGTTCAGTAATATAACTATGTAAAAATTGTTTCCCAGGGGCTTCCCTGGTGGTGCAGTGGTTGAGAGTCTGCCTGCTCATACAGGGGACACGGGTTCGTGCCCTGGTCCGGGAAGATCCCACATGCCGCGGAGCGGCTGGGCCCGTGAGCCATGGCCGTTGAGCCTGCACGTCCGGAGCCTGTGCTCCACAACGGGAGAGGCCACAACAGTGAGAGGACCCCGTACCGCAAAAAAAAAAAAAAAATTTGTTTCCTACAGAACAAGGAAGGAGATCTGAATTCCATCTTCTTTTCTAGGGATTTAGTGTTGTGACTCCTTTGCCACACAAAGGAGAATGGTCTTAGCATCAAAGGCAAATGGACTTTTGTTGTTGTTGTTATCGTTATTATCAATGGCACAATGTCATGCCACATTTGAAGTTCCACATACCTGCTTTCTGGTTGATTTAGTTGTGTTATTGTTGTTGTTGCTGCTGCTGCTGCTGCTGTTATTTGTTTCTTTGTTATTTGAATATTGAGTTACTTTTATTTGGGGTAGTAGCCTTAAGAAGCATTTCCCCCACAATTCAATGTTAGATCTCATGTTTAAGTTCACACATTGAACCTGAGCGACGTTTTTAAACAAAATATTTTACAACTGGAAAAGAATATTTGCCGTGTGAGGAGTCTAAGGCAGAGAGGATTTTTTAGTAACTTGCCTAACGTCAGACAACTAATAACTGCTGTGTCTGTTTTGTACTAAGCAAAAGATCACTTGGTAAGCATGGAATCTTAGCAAACAGAAGTAAAACTCCTGAGGCCATTTTACGTGGATCATGATCTATTCACTCATTCTTTTTTCAAACATTTTTTAAGCACCTACTGTTTTCTGGGCACTGCCTAGACACTAGGCTTTACGACATGAATATAACACAGTTAATTGCCCTGCTGAGACTCAGTCTAGTGGAAAAGACAAATTAAAAAAAAAAATTGCCATGAACCATAGTAGAAAATAATATTTAAAACATCTTTGAAATAAAATCATTCAAACAATGTGTCACCCAAAAATTGGCTGTCCAATCCAGGCCTTAAATTTCCTATCTGAAAAATGTGGAATAAGCGATGTCTTAGGTTCCTTTCAGCTTGAACAAATGTAAGCAATATGTTCAGTATATGTTTAACTCTTCACTGTATCATAATTTGTCTTAGTTTCTTTCTATTACGTGGGATCTACTCCATTCTTTTTCTTACTGACGTTCTTTTTGGAGCCTAATGACTTGATTTAAATCAAATAACTTCTAGGCCTGCACAGCTAATATCCTGGGATTTATTTCCATGGAACACCTTACTCAGAATGGATGCATTCATGATAAACTTTCAGAATGTTCCCTAAACATTTGGAAATATCATTTTGCCACTTAGGTTGAGATGATAGTTTGGCTAGATATAAAATTCTTGGTTAAAAAATAATTTATCTCTGAACTTTGAAAATATTGCTCCCCTGTCTTCTCCTTTTCACAGTCAGTAACAAAAAGTTAGATGTCATCAAATTTGGGTTCTTTGCAGGTGATCTAGTTGTGTTTTTTTTCTCTGTGTATGTAAGCTTTTAGGGTCTTTTATTTATCCATGTTGATCTAAAATTTCACAGTGATGTTTTGAGTGTGAGTCTTTTTTCACTGGATGGGCCTGTGTTGAAGACACATCTCCCTCTTCAGCTCTGTGTAAATTTTTAGATGATTTTTTTTAGATGATTTTTTCCCCCACAGCATTTCTGTCCTCTCTCAAATCCCTGTTTGTGTGATGCTAAATTTAGTTGATTGAAATCCCATCTCTTTTTTTCTCTTTCTCTCATGTTTTCTGTGTTATAATCTCTCAGCTACTGATGGCCTTTTTTCTAGTGTCTTTATTGTAATATTAACCTAGCTGTCATTTTATGAACTATTGAGAAATATAGGAAATAAACACGCACATTACGTTTTCTTGAGTTTGAAGTTAAGATCTTACAAATAATCTTAGATTTAGTCAAGATGAAAAGGACCTATGACATTGCTTAATCCACATTTTTTCAGATGGGAAAATTGAGCCCAAATGGGAGAGCCATGTTTTGGGTGGCACACTGCTTTAATATTAAGTTTGATTTGGAAAAATTCTAAAAGTATTATTTTCTACTATGGTTCGTGGCAGATAATCTTTTCCAGCTGTGAAATAATTTAGTCAAAGAGGTCTTTGACCAAATTTGGTCCTTCAGGTCTGATGTGTAAACTTACATACCATTTCTAAGACTGATTTGTGGGGCAAATGCTTTCTAAGGGCATCCCTAAATTAACTTACACATGAAACTTTGACATATCACCTGCTTTTTAAAATTGAGATTACCTGTAGAGGAGAAGGCAATTTGAAATAGATAATGTAGTTTAAAAAAATAAAACAGTATAGTTGTTTTTGGAGATAGAAGGATAAAATTTGCTTCTATTCAAAAGCAGATGTTATATGATGCCAATTTTATATCCGTGGTTTACAGTTTTATTCTTTGTGAGACAAGACTGCATCCCTTACCCTCAATGTACTGATTAGTAGATTACAACAGCCTGGATGCTGATACGGGTTTTTCCTTATATTCAGCTTCTTTTCTCTTACACACACACACACACACACACACACACACACACACAGCCAATTAAGGGAAGCTTCCCAGAGTGCCAATCAATAAGAGCAGATAAAACATTACTGAAAATGTCAGGAAGAGGAAAAAATTGTGTTTACTTAGACTCTCATGTAGAAAATTGCATATGGTCAAAAGAAAAATGTTGGAAAGCCCCTTGCAAGGAATGGGGTGGGATATGGACCTCTGTGGGGCAGGCCAGAGCAACTAGTGCGTGCCAAAGAGACAGGATCCTGTTAAGTGAATGGCTTTTGTGTTCCTGGGTGCGTGTTCTGATTACCTCGTATTCGCACCATCAGTGAAGGAGAGATCCTTTGCCCTAACAACAGCCAGTACTGGAAAGATAAGATCGACAATATTTTGTTAGTTGTGTATACTCACAGCCTGGGGAAGGGGGCCATCACATGCTATATAAGGCCTCATGAGGGTTGCACTGGGAGTAGAATGAAGCAGCTGGGGGCTGTGGGAGACAAGATTTGTAGTAATAAGAGGTTGGGGTGTCCCTTGGTTCCTGCAGGAAGATGTGCTTGGCTTGTTTGAATAATTTCACAGGCTAGCCAGGAAGTGAAGCCCATTAGGTTGGGGACCAGGTGGAATGTAGCTAGACTGATGAGAGAACTAGCTGGTTAGGGTCTTTTCTCATTGGGTGGGAAGCATGTCTGGTAAGAGCAGGGAACTCACAGATAAACCTTTGGGGCCCTGTGAGACTTAAAGATATCAAGGCAGAAATTAAACTTTAGGTCTCACAGTATAGTGGGGATAACGAGCTAGGGCCAGAGCTTGAGACTATAGGAGAGATTGATCAGAATCACAAAGGTCCTGATTTTCCAACTTCTTCACTCATTCCTGAGCCCCTCCTCAAAATATGTTGAACATGTGATTATGGACTGAACTGTGTCCCCTTGAATTCATATATTAAAGTGCTAACCACAGTGTGACTGTATTTGGAGATAGAGCCTTTATATAGATGTAAAGTTAAATGAGGTCATAAGGGTGGGGCCCTGATCTAATGGAATTGGTATCCTGGTAAGAAGAAGAAGAGGCATCAGGTGAAAGGCCATGTGAGAACACAATAAGAAGGCAGCTTTCTACAAGCCAGGGAGTGAGGTCTCACAAGAAACCAATGCTGATAGCACCTCGATCTTGGACTTCCACCCTCCAGAACTATGTGAAAATAGATTTCTGTTGTTTAAGCTATCCAGTCTGTGGTATTTAGTGATAGCAGCCTGAGCAGACTGATACACATATAAAATAAAAATTGATTCAACAAGTAAAAAATTCTTAGCCACTGAGTCCTCATGTCTGAGTCTGGTCTGTTCACAGACTCTTAATATTGACCCTTTAATCCTCATTTCTCTCTCCAGCATTAAGTAGTAAAGAGAAGATTAAATTTAAACTTCAAAGTGTTTTTTGAAAAACTGGAAGATAACGACCAACAGCAATGAAAATGCCCGCCTTCGGGTCCCACTCTCCAGTGCGCTAAAACAGAGATCCTTCTTACTAAGAAGATAACCTTGGATGACTCAGGCTCCCTCACTCAGCCTCAGTTTCCCCCATTGCAAAGTAAGAGGGTCGTATTGATAGATTTTTCATAAATTTCCTCTCAGCTGTAATATTCCATGGCTCCAAGACAATAATTGTTTTGCTCCTGTAGGTCTTACATAATCCCATTCGCTAATAGTCTAATTTATAATTTTGAATAATATAGCAATAGCAATTAGCACATATTTAAGTTCATGGAGGCAGCTTCTCTGTGAAGCACCCCTCTGGCTATAATTTCCATATGCACATTTGCCGCAATTGCTTCTCTCTGTAATACTGATTTTTAACAACCTTATTCAGCAGATCATGCTTTCGAAATGCCAGGAGAGAACTAAATAAAGTCAAGGGTCAAAAGCATTACATGCTTCTGTATAAAATTAAAAGTTAATTACTAGCTGCATCCAGGGGCCAGGACTATTTTAATTTTGGAGTCACTTGCCTGACTATTTAGAATCTATGTTTTAACTCTAGCATTAGAGAGTCAGCTGACTTACGTTTGCTGCAGAGGGGGAGTCAGTCATCGCCAAGCAGAAACTATATGCCATGGCTTAGCTGACCTTTCTCCTTAACTGCCTGCTGTGTATACTGAAATCATGATCACTGACTTGTTTGTTAAAGTCATCATAAAATTTTATGTGTTTTTTTAAATGCCCTTTAGCAAAATGCATTTAGGAAGAAGCATATAGGAACAAGGTTTCCTTCATTACATTAAAAGGCCTGACATTTGGTAACATTTATTTTCGGCAACAATTTAGGATAACCTTAGAAAACCCAGTGGTCCAGGTGGTGCAAGGGGCAGTGGTAAGGTACCCCATGAAACTCCTGGAAATAAGCAAATGAGATTACTCTCTAGGAGGCCATGTTAAAAAAAATAAAATAAACATTTGAATGTGATGAGAAAGAAGGAGAATCACCTTAAAGAGACAGGATGCTTCCCAGACAACATTTGACTACATAAGGCCCAAGGAAATGTTTCTTGAAGTATGTTCTATAGATCACTAATTCTGTGACTAGTGTAGTTGTTAGCCAGGAGAAAAAAAAAAAAAAAAAAAAAAAGATTTCTGCAGTCAAGTAGATTAGAGATAGTACATTAAAATAATTTTTAAAAGTTATAAAAAGTTTCAGCCAAGGAGGAGTTTTCAGGACATACGATAACACTCACTGAGGACCTCCAAGAGGGATCGCTGGTAGCCACATCTCCCACCTAAATTTGGCCGTGGGTCACTCTTTTGAGAGGTCCTAGCAGGACTAATTTAACAACAACAAAAAGAGAACAAAACAAGACTTTGGGTAATCCTCTATTAACATGAATAAAGAAAGACCTTGTCAGTCAAAACTATGGAAATTTCAAAAGGAGCATGAGAATCCATATTCCTTTGCTCTTTCAACCGCTGGACAGTGGGCAGGGTGGCCTGGCTCAAATGTCTTGAGTGACCAGCTTCTCCCTCCTCCCTCCTACAATGGTGAGATGTAGACGATACGTCCTGCCTGCCCACACTGCCACCCCATCCCACCCCCACCCCCTCGCTGAATGGGGACAAGTTACCATGATGCCAAGTCCCCACCTGCACTGTTTATCACAAAGTCCAACCTTATCCTGGGTTCCCTCCATAAATATTCCTAAGAATCACTGCAGGGTGAATTCTTTCGTCTCACCCTCACCCTCGCCAACTGTGTTTTGGAATCATAGTGACTTGGTATTGACTTGGAGGCCTTTCTGCTTACTGTTCACACATGGGCTTGGTGGAATCTCACAAATCATAGAACCCCTTAAACAAACTCCTCTGTAAAGGACGAGGTCATTGCACCTGTAGTTGAGATGGAAGGATCTCTTTTGAGGCTGAATGTCACCCGAGGAAGACCAGGAACACTAAAAATAGGTTACTCTTTCAGGGGAGGTGCTCATGTTAATCAAATTTGCACAGACTAATGAATGCCAGACTGATGTTTATTACTTAAAAGTGATAAAGGTTACTCTTGAGCAACAGGACACCCGTGAGGGTGCTTCTTAGCACATCCCCCCTGTAGAAGATCTGCACTGGAAACAAAATCAAATGAACCTTCGTTAGATGTTATTGAAGACCAGGTCATCTGAGTTAGATGCCTTCATCTTCCAACGGTATATGGATAAGGCTGAAAACCACAAATACTTTGCCCTAGGGTAAAGAATGAGGAACTTCTGGGCATTGACAGATGAGTATTCTTCTAGAGAAAGGAAGGCTCTCTAGGAAGAGGTAACCACCTCTTGGACAAAGAGAGGCATGAAAATATTGTGACAAGAGAAAAGCCTCAGTGGGGCTTGGAGCAAGACGGAGAGGGCTGCCATCTTCCTATTCTGCCATTCTCAGTCTTGCCCACAGACACCCGGTCAGACCTTATTCAGGGAAATATCTAGCCTTCTCTGCCCCATAATATGTTGTTCTTTGAAGACTATGGAGTTTGCCAAGGTTTGAAGCCAGATCTTAAAACCCCTAAGTTCCAGGCTTTTCGACTAAGAAAACCTTTTGGTTCTTAGACCTACTATGTGCCCAACCTCACCCACACTTCTGAGGAAACAAATAGAAATGCATCATGGGAATTGTTGAAGACAACACAGACTCTGAAATGATCCGTTATGACACACTATGGTATATCATGATTCTATCATAGCTCAGAAGGGAGCCCAATCTCAAGGTATACATGAGTTAAAAGCAGGATGTAGGGTACTCACAGACTCTCCTACTGAAGAATAGTTACCAAAAATCATTCACAGTGAGAACACTCATTACTTTTATTCTGAAACTTGTCCCTAAGAGGCTTTTATCATGTTAATTGAATTCTTTACCTCCATTTTCTTCCCTCAACACTGTCTAATGTTTGTGCAGCCACATGGTCAAAATCACATCCAGTAAGAGGAGCTGTCCAGAGATCGTATCATGGGGATGGGTTTCTAGAATCCATCTGAATACCTACTCCCTCTCCTAAGAACAGCAAACCAAGAGGGACACTGATTCATGAACTGTTATGAGTAGCACTGTTTGAATGAGTGAATGAATGCATGAACCGAACAGACAGACAAACGGAAACATCTCTTCCAGACATGAATTTTCAAAGAATATAGGTGAAACTATCATGGAAATGTCAAAGATCTAACCAGTGTATTCTAGACATAGACTACATATTTGGCAAATTTCAGTTCATACCTTAAGGAGTTTACGTTTCCAAAAACGTGCCCTAATTGTGCAACACTCATTGTGGACACAGACTTAAAGCCTAGTTAATTCTCACCCACTAAGAAGGTGGGTACTGTGATTGTCTCCTAGTTCAGGCTCCTGGAGGAGACAGCTCTTTCTTATACCATAGAGATAAGTAGGGGTTATACAGTCTTCCACCTGTTACCACCAATAGCTCCAATAGCCCATCCCCGGCAGTGGGAATTGCTTGTGAGGTATGCTGAGGACCTGTATAATCAGAAATCAATGATCCAAACGGAGGTCTGTTGTTCTGCAGCTGAGCTGGTGTAATATTACAATACCAATCCTAATGGAGTTACATAGAATCCATCAAAATATCAGGATGCAGGGGTCAATAAGGACCGCAATGCCTCACTTCCTGGCAATTACCACTTATTACTGGGGCAGGCTTTCCCTCTGCTATTCAACTTACTTCAATAAATGACATTAGGTGACCCTGCAGGGGCAGTCAATATAGCATTGTTTTATTGTCACAGCTTCATAGTCAGATCAATACCTCAGTCTTCTGAGGTATAGGTGAGAACCTCTGAATATGGCACTAATGAAATCATGTGTTTTTATGATTTTGAAATTATATATTTCATTTCCACTTCATTTTTAATGTCAACAAGGTTGTTAGCGGGGGTCTGTCATCTAAACTTTTGTGATATTTGTACTCAATGGGAACAGAAATGTATTCCCAGAAGGAAAAATAAATGTTTCATGAAACAATTTTTTAAATTTATTTAACATCTTTATTGGAGTATAATTGCTTTACAATGTTGTGTTTGTTTCTGCTGTATAACAAAGTGGATCAGCTATATGCATACATATATCCCCATATCTCCTCCCTCTTGTGTCTCCCCCCCACCCTTCCTATCCCACCCCTCTAGGTGGACACAAAGCACCCAGCTGATCTCCCTGTGCTATTCAGCTGCTTCCCACTAGCTATCTATTTTACATTTGGTAGTGTATATATGTCAGTGCCACTCTCTCACTTCATCCCAGCTTACCCTTCCCCATCCCAATGTCCTCAAGTCCATTCCCTACATCTGGGTCTTTATTCCTGTCCTGCACGTAGGTTCATCAGAACCTTTTTTTTTTTTAGATTCCATATATATGTGTTAGAATACGGTATTTGTTTTTCTCTTTCTGACTTACTTCACTCTGTATGACAGACTCTAGGTCCATCCACCTCACTACAAATAACTCAATTTTGTTTCTTTTTATGGCTGAGTAATATTCCATTGTATATATGTGCCACATCTTCTTTATCCACTTATCTGTTGATGGACACTTAGGTTGCTTCCATGTCTTGACTATTGTAAATGATGCTGCAATAAACATTGTGGTACATAACTCTTTTTGAATTATGGTTTTCTCAGGGTATATGCCCGGTAGTGGGATTGCTGGGTCATATGGTAGTTCTATTTTTAGTTCTTTAAGGAACCTCCATACTGTTCTCCATAGTGGCTGTATCAATTTACATTCCCACCAACAGTGCAAGAGGGTTCCCTCTTCTCCACACCCTCTCCATCACTTATTGTTTGTAGATTTTTTGATGATGGCCATTCTGACTTGTGTGGGGTGAAACCTCATTGTAGTTTTGATTTACATTTCTCTAATGATTAATGATGTTGAGCATCCTTTCATGTGTTTGCTGGCAGTCTGTATATCTTCTTTGGAGAAATGTCTATTTAGGTCTTCTGCCCATTTTTGGATTGGATTGCTTGTGTTTTGGATATTGAGCTGCATGAGCTGCTTGTATATTTTGGATTAATCCTTTGTCAGTTGCTTCATTTGCAAATATTTTCTCCCATTCTGAGGGTTGTCTTTTCGTTTTTTTTATGATTTCCTTTGCGGTGCAAGAGCTTTTAAGTTTCATTAGGTCCCACTTGTTTATTTTTCTTTTTATTTCCCTGTCTCTAGGAGGTGGGTCAAAAAGGTTCTTGCTGTGATTCATGTCATAGAGTGTTCTGCCTACATTTTCCTCTAAGAGTTTGATAGTGTCTGGCCTTACATTTAGGTCATTAATCCATTTTGAGTTTATTTTTGTGTATGGTGTGAGGGAGTGCTCTAATTTCATTCTTTTACATGTAGCTGTCCAGTTTTCCCAGCACCACTCATTGAAGAGGCTGTCTGTTCTCCATTGTATATTCTTGCCTCCTTTATCAAAGATGAGGTGACCATATGTGTGTGGGTTTATCTCTGGGCTTTCTATTCTGTTCCATTGACCTATATTTCTGTTTTTGTGCCAGTACCATACTGTCTTGATTACTGTATCTTTGTAGTATAGTCTGAAGTCAGGGAGTCTGATTCCTTCAGCTCCATTTTTCTCTCTCAAGACTTGCTTTGGGTATTTAGGGTCTTTTGTGTTTCCATACAAGTTGTGAAATTTTTTGTTCTAGTTCCGTGAAAAATGGCATAGGTAGTCTGATAGGGATTGCATTGAAACTGTAGATTGCTTTGGATAGTATAGTCGTTTTCACAATGTTAATTCTTCCAATCCAAGAACATGGTATATCTCTCCATCTGTTTGTATCATCTTTAATTTCCTTCATTCAGTGTCTTATAGTTTTCTGCATCCAGGTCTTTTGTCTCCTTAGGTAGGCTTATTCCTAGGTATTTTATTCTTTTGTTGTAATGGTAAATGGGAGTGTTTCCTTATTTTCTCTTTCAGATTTTTTGCTGTTACTGTATAGGAATGCAAGGGATTTTTGTGCATCAATTTTGTATCCTGTTACTTTACCAAATCCATTGATTAGCTCTTGTAGTTTCCTGGTAGCCTCTTTAGGATTCTCTATGTATGGTATCATGTCATCTGCGAACAGTGACAGTTTTACTTCTTTTCTGATTTGGCTTCCTTTTATTTTTTTTCTTCTCTGATTTCTGTGGCTAAAACTTCCAACACTATTTTGAATAATAGTGGTGAGAGTGGGCAACCTTGTCTTGTTCCAGATCTTAGAGGAAATGGTTTCATTTTTTCACCATGGAGAACGATGTTGGCTGTGGGTTTGTCATATATGGCCTTTATTATATTGAGGTAAGTTCCCTCTCTGCCTACTTTCTGGAGGGTTTTTATCATAAATCGGTGTTGAATTTTGTTGAAAGCTTTTTCTGCATCTATAGAGATTATCATAGGGTTTTTATCCTTCAATTTGTTAATATGGTGTATTGCATTGATTGTTATGCATATTTTGAAGAATCCTTGCACTCCTGGGAGAAACCCCACTTGAGTGTGGTGTATGATCCTTTTAATATGCTGTTGGATTCTGTTTGCTAGAATTTCATTGAGGATTTTTGCATCTATGTTCATCAGTGATATTGGCCTGTATTTTTCTTTTTTTGTGACATCTTTGGTTTTGGAATCAGGGTGATGGTGGCCTTGTAGAATGAGTTTGGGAGTGTTCCTTCCTCTGCTATATTTTGGAAGAGTTTGAGAAGGATAGGTGTTAGCTCTTCTCTAGAATCCGGCTGTGAAGCCATCTGCTCCTGGGCTTTGGTCTGTTGGAAGATTTTTTTTTTTTTTTTTTTTTTTGCGGTATGCGGGCCTCTCACTGTTGTGGCCTCTCCCATTGCGGAGCTCAGCGGCCATGGCTCACGGGCCCAGCCGCTCTGCGGCATGTGGGATCTTCCCGGACCAGGGCACGAACCTGTGTCCCCTGCATCGGCAGGCGGACTCTCAACCACTGTGCCACCAGGGAAGCCCGGAAGATTTTTGCTTTTTTTTGTGGTACGCAGGCCTCTCACTGTTGTGGCCTCTCCCGCTGCAGAGCACAAGCTCCGGACACGCAGGCACAGCGGCCATGGCTCACGGGCCCAGCCGCTCCACGGCATGCGGGATCTTCCCGGACCGGGGCACGAACCCGTGTCCCCTGCATCGGCAGGCGGACTCTCAACCACTGCACCACCAGGGAAGCCCTGGAAGATTTTTAATCACAGTTTCAATTTCAGTGCTTGTGATTGGTCTGTGCATATTTTCTATTTCTTCCTGGTTCAGTCTCAGAAGGTTGTGCTTTTCTAAATATTTGTTCATTTCTTCCAAGTTGTCCATTTTATTGGCATATAGTTGCTTGTAGTAATCTCTCATGATCGTTTGTATCTCTGCAGTGCCAGTTGTTACTCCTTTTTCATTTCTAATTCTATGGATTTGAGTCTTCTCACTTTTTTTCTTGATGAGTCTGGCAAATGGTTTATCAATTTTGTTTATCTTCTCAAAGAACCAGCTTTTAATTTTATTGATCTTTGCTACCGTTTCCTTCATTTCTTTTTCACTTATTTCTAATCTGATCTTTATGATTTCTTTCCTTCTGCTAACTTTTGGGGTTTTTTTGTTCTTCTTTCTCTAATTGCTTTAGGTGTAAGGTTAGGTTGTTTATTTGAGATGTTTCTTGTTTCTTGAGGTAGGATTGTATTGCTATAAACTTCCCTCTTAGAACTGCTTTTGCTGCATCCCATAGGTTTTGGGTCATCGTATTTTCGTTGTCAGTTGTTTCTAGGTATTTTTTCATTTCCTCTTTGATTTCTTCAGTGATCTCTTGGTTATTTAGTAGTGTATTGTTTAGCCTCCATGTGTTTGTAATTTTTACAGTTTTTTCCCTGTAATTGGTATCTAGTCTCACCTTTGTGGTCAGAAAAGATACTTGATATGACTTAAATTTTCTTAAATTTACCAAGGCTTGATCTGTGACCCAAGATATGCTCTCTCCTGGAGAATGTTCCATGAGCACTTGAGAAAAAAGTGTATTCTGTTGTTTTTGGATGGAATGTCCTATAAATATCAATTAAGTCCATCTTGTATAATGTGTTACTTAAAGCTTGTATTTCCTTAACGATTTTCATTTTGGATGATCTGTCCATTGGTAAAAGTAGGGTGTTAAAGTCCCCTACAATTATTGTGTTACTGTTAATTTCCCCTTTTATGGCTGGTAGCATTTGTCTTATGTATTGAGGTGCTCCTGTGTTGGGTGCATAAATATTTACAATTGTTATTTCTTCTTCTTCGACTGATCCCTTGATCGTTATGTAGTGTCCTTCTTTGTCTTTTGTAATAGTCTTTATTTTAAAGTCTATTTTGTCTGATATGAGTATTGCTACTCCAGCTTTCTTTTGATTTCCATTTGCATGGACTATCTTTTTCCATCCCCTCACTTTCAGTCTGTATGTGTCCCTAGGTCTGAAGTGGGTCTCTTGTAGACAGCATATATACGGGTCTTGTTTTTTGTATCCATTCAGCCAGTCTTTTTTTTTGGTTGGAGCATTTAATCCATGTACATTTAAGGTAATTATCGATATGTATGTTCCTATTACCATTTTCTTAATTGTTTTGTGTTTGTTTTTGTAGGTCTTTTCCTTCTCTTGTGTTTCCTGCCTAGAGAAGTTCCTTTAGCATTTGTTGTAAAGCTGGTTTGTTGATCCTGAATTCTCTTAGCTTTTGCTTCTCTGTAAAGATTTTAATTTCTCCATCAAATATGAATGAGATCCTTGCTGGGTAGAGTAGTCTTGGTTGTAGGTTTTCCCCTTTCATCTCTTTAAATATGTCTTGCCACTCCCTTCTGGCTTGTAGCGTTTCTGCTGAAAGGTTAGCTGTTAACCTTACGGGGATTCCCTTGTATGTTATTTGTTGCTTTTCCCTTGCTGCTTTTAATATTTTTTGTTTGTATTTAATTTTTGAAAGCTTGATTAATATGTGTCCTGTCATGTTTCTGCTTGGATTTATCCTGTATGGGACTCTCTGCACTTCCTGTGCTTGATTGACTATTTCCTTTCCCATGTTAGGGAAGTTTTCAACTATAATCTCTTCAGATATTTTCTCAAATCCTTTCATTTTCTCTTCTTCTTCTGGGACCCCTAAAATTCGAATGTTGGTGCGTTTAATGTTGTCCTAGAAGTCTCTGAGACTGTCCTCAATTCTTTTCATTCATTTTTCTTTATTCTGCTCTGTAATAGTGATTTCCACTATTTTCTCTTGCAGGTCATGTATCTGTTCTTCTGTCTCAGTTATTCTGCTATTGATTCCTTCTAGAGAATTTTTAATTTCACGTATTGTGTTGTTCATCATTGTTTGTTTGCTCTTTAGTTCTTCTAGGTCCTTGTTAAACGTTTCTTGTACTTTCTCCATTCGATTTTCAAGATTTTGGATCATCTTTACTATCATTACTCTGAATTCTCTTTCAGGTAGACTGCCTGTTTCCTCTTCATTTGTTTGGTCTGGTGGGTTTTTGCCTTGCTCCTTCATCTGCTGCATATTTCTCTGTCTTCTCATTTTGCTTAACTTACTGTGTTTGGGGTCTCCTTTTTGCAGGCTGCAGGTTCATATTTCCCATTGTTTTTGGTGTCTGCACCAGTGGGTGAGGTTGGTTCAGTGGCTTGTGTAGGCTGCCTGGTGGAGGGGACTGGTGCCTGTGTTCTGGTGGGTGGGGCTGATTGATATTTTGCCTTTCTGGTGGGAAGTGCCGTGTCTGGTGGTGTGTTTTGGGGTGTCTGTGAACTTAGTATAATTTTAGGCAGCCTCTCTGCTAATGGGTGGGGTTGTGTGTTCCTGTCTTGCTAGTTGTTTGGCCTGGGGCATCTAGCACTGGAGCTTGCTTGTCGTTGAGTGGAGCTGGGTCTTAGCGTTGAGACAGAGATCTCTGGGAGCGCTCTCGCCGATTGATATTACGTGGGGCCCGGAGGTCTCTGGTGGTCCAATGTCTTGAAATCGGCTCTCCCACCTCAGAGGCTCAGGCCTGACACCAGACCAGAGCACCAAGACCCTGTCAGCCACATGGCTTGACCTCGGAGGTTGTAAATGGAGGAGAGGAGAAGGATACACAGTCCAAACCTGAGCCCGGAGAGGCAACAGCAGTAGCAGCAGACTACCTTGACGCGGCCAGGCCCAGCCCCTCGGACAAGAACCACGAGGGCGACAGTGGTCATCTTGAGACCCCGCAGTAGCAGGAGAAGCTGGCCCCCCTGGCCGCTGAAGGGCCACAGATCGTAGCAAGAAAGCAGTGCCACTACCGTACCGCGTTCTCCCAGTTGCAGCTGCAGGAGCTGGAGAACGTTTTCCACCACACTCCAATACTTAATTTTTTATGATTCTTCCTCTTCCCACCCACTCTGCCTTTTTCTCTGGGTTAATTATATGCATTTCCCCTGCTTTGGTTTTAAAGAAGAAATATAAATAAATATCTAAGGTTTCATAAATTTATGAGAGGGCGCCAGAAGGATGTGATGAAGTGGTAGGGATGATTCCACCATAATTCTCTTCCTTCCATCGGAGCTTTCTTTTCTCATAATTACAGCGGGGATTGTATTTGAATATCAGTTATAAACTGATGGCTTGTGGACCACACAACCTGCAAATATATTGTGTGTGCCTAGAAACCTTTATTATTGTTGTTGTTATTATTATTACTTTAATTCTTTTAGACAGGGCATGCACTTTCTGTTTCCCCCAGGCCTCACATTTTTCATAGCTAGTTCCTGTGGTTTATTTTAGTATTCAACCTCTAGACAAAATGTTTGTGGTGAAAAATGTATAATAATAATTTATAATAATAAAAATACCATAACTGTCATTTAATGAAATCTTGCTCTTAACTAGGCATAGTACAAACAATTTTGCATACATCGCCATCACCTAATTTCATACTTGCAACAATCTTGTGGAGTGCTATTATTATTTTTGTTTAATTTGCAGCTGAAGAGACAAAGACCCAGAGGGTTGACATGACTTGCAGTGTGGTAACTCTTCCTCAGAGCTAGAAGGCAGTGGGGGCGGAGTTTAAATCCACGTCCAGCGAACTTCAGGAGCCATATTCCCGATCATGGGTCATATTTTCTTTCAGTTCTAATTTTCTTTATCTCTAAATCTGATCCCATAGAACTGGAAACAGTGGCCCAGTTACTTTTGATGGATTGAATTAAGAAATATCTACACAACTGAGGGACAGGAGAGCTATAGGGGAAAGTCCAGTTAATTTCGGGTCAGAGATCTTGCATCCTGGCTCCTTTCTGTCCCTGCCTGTGGCTGAGAACCATTCTCTTAACCTACCTTTATCTCCATTTCTTCATCTGTAAAATGAGAGTCATCCCCCCTATGCTCTAGGGCCGTTGGGTGGATTAACACTAGTACATGTTCAGTCTGTAACCAATGCTATGGCCAACTTCAGATTACTTTGAATTTTGATCTTGTTCAACTTTTAGATATTGCTGGTCCTCTTGCTATACTTTTTATTTTTGTTTAAATTTGTCCTGGTATCACCCTGAGGATGACCTAGTGTATCTATCTGTGTAGCTGATACTAGTTCAAAGAATGTTATAGGGACTTCCCTGGTGGTGCAGGGGATAACCTTCCCAATGCAGGGTGCCTGGGTTCAATCCCTGGTCAGGGAACCAGATCCCACATGCATGCCACAACTGAGAGTTCGCATGCCACAACTAAGGAGGCTGCCTGCCTCAACTAAGAAGTCCACGTGCTGTAACTAAGGAAGCCTGGAGCCGCAACTAAGGATCCCACTTGCCCCAACTAAGACCCAATGCAACCAAATAAATAAATTTTTTGAAAAAATTAGAAAAACTGGGTTTTCCTGGTGGCACAGTGGTTGAGAGTCTGCCTGCAGATGCAGGGGACACGGGTTCGTGCCCCGGTCCGGGAAGATCCCACATGCCGCGGAGCAGCTGGGCCCGTGAGCCATGGCTGCTGAGCCTGCGCGTCCAGAGCCTGTGCTCCGCAGCGGGAGAGGCCACAACAGTGAGAGGCCCGTGTACCGAAAAAAAAAAAAGGTAAAATTAGAAAAACTTTAAAGAAATTTAAAAAAAGAATGTTATAAAAAATTCATTCTTAGATGGACACCTAAATTCCAGTGATTTAATGGGAGAGGCTTTATGAGACTTAAGGGATGGTGGAGAGTTAGCTCTCTGCAGCATCTGGGTAGGTTTCTCTTTGGTCTGGGAGAAGCTTCTTGTGGTTGCAACAGCTTCTTACTCTCCTCGTTATCGAGTCACTTAATGCCTGTGAATGTAATAGCCCAGTCTGTGTAGCAGGTACCTATGCATAAGCAAAAATATAGAGCCTTCACCCTGCTTGTTCTGGTTCTACACAAAGAAGTTGTATTTCTAGGAAGGCAGTATAAGACAGTCGTTAAGAACCTGGGCTTTCCTACTGACAAACCTGGTTTAGAACTAGCATTTAGAATCCATGTGATTTTGACCTGTCACTGCAATCTCCCTGTCTCAGGTTCCTCATCTGTAAACTGGAACAATAAATAACATTTAGGTGAGGACTCAGTGTGAAGGGCTCACCACAGTTTCTGACTCGGTACATGTTAGTGCTCAATACATGTTAGCTGCTGTTTTATTTATATTATAATAAATAAGATATATCAGTTAGGTGAACAAACCATATACCAAAACATAAATATACTTTTTTTTTAAGTCCTGACAGAATACTAATCTTCATGTTCAATTCTTCATGACATTCGGGTCATTGCATTCTGGTCTCTGTTCCCTCTGCCCCAGAAAAATGGTCTTCAGAGCTCACCAGTGCTTTTCTAAGCAGGACGTGCAGGGACCATCTCTCAGCAAGTCATCCCAAACTCCCCATGATGTATCTCTGCCCTGATGTCCCATAGTCCTTGTTGTGTTGCATCTCCCTTCTGACAGGTATGGTCCCTAGCACTATATTAAAATGTTATGAATTCTTTGGAAGTATTTTTCATTTGGCCAACTTTGGCTCCAGTAGAATCCAAATGCCTTCAGTGCAGGGTTTCTTAACCTCAGCACTTTCAAAGTTTGGACCAGATAATTCTTTTTCAGGGCGGTGACTGTTCTGTGCATTGTAGGATGTTTAACAACATCCTTAACCTATACTCACTAGATGCCACTAGCATTCCCCCAGTAGTAACCGTCAGCAATGTCTCCAGACACTGCCAAATGTTTCCCAGGTTACCAAAGTCAGGCCCTGTTGAGAACCATTGCTTTAGTGAAACTCTTTGCTTAGACAGAATGAAAACTTCCCCTTAGCTAACAGCACTTGAGGAAAAATTTTCCCAATTTCTTTAGGTGGAACTTGATTTTTAGGTGTTTTCTAAAATTATATTTTATTTTTTAGTAAATGAAGTGGGCATCAAGACTTGGAGGCTGCTTTTTAAATTTGGAATGCAGAGGGGTTTGGTTATGCAACAGACTGTTTTAATTGCAGAGTCAGTGAATATGCTCCAGACAGTTTATTGACTACGGATCCTGGAGGGAATCGTAGACACAGCCGTAAATGACAAAAAGCACGCCAGCCTCATAAACCCCAGGACCCTAGGAAGTCTGTTTGGGGTGACTTCATAGTGGGAACCTCAGAACGAGCCCCTGTCCCTCACCTCCAATGTCTTTTCACACCAAAAGAGAATGTGCTGAGGATGGGAAAGAGTAAGGCACAGAATGAGAAATCACAGGCCTCCCCACCCCTGTGCACACACATCCCACATCAAACAGCCTCCTCTAGAGCAAAAGGAATTTTCTTCTGGGGCAGAGGCGCCCAGAAAGAAGATGTGTGTGAAAACCATTCTGCTTTCCCCTGTACATCTCATCTCCTGCCTGGGAGAAGCTTACAGATGTAAATACTAACTCATTATCTAATTCTAGACTGAATAAACGGCCAGATACACAGATATAAATTACCCCTTTTACCTTCTCTGAGGGTGTTGAGAGGCAAACAGATTGCCCTCTTCTGTTCTCATTTTAAATGGGTCAGAGCATCAGTGGAACTAGATAATTCACTCCAACCCACTAGATGTAAGCACCTCGTAAATTTCATAATCAGCACTACCATTTTCCTTTTCATAAGCAGTATGTCTTCAGCAGCGTTAATTACATGACCGGTAATGGTCTCCCATTTTGAATCCCTGTTTTGGATGAAATATGGTCCAGCCCAGAGCAGTCCCCCTAAGCAGAGCCCTTTGCAACCACACATCAAAGGGTTTGGAAAGGCTATGTGTGAAATGTTATTTTGACTTTTAAAACTAATCCAGGAAAGAAAATATACATATGGAGGGGCCTGTAGAACCCTTTTATTAGATCGGAAGCAGCACAATCCTTTAAGTCTTACCTTAAATAGCACTTCCTCTGGTTGGCCTCTCCTGACCTCCTTGACAGTGCCCTTTCCTGTACATACCTTTGACAGTGTTCTTTGCTCCTATAGCGTCTCATCATTTTCCATCACAAATTAGCACAACGCATCTTAATTATTTACTTACTGTCTGTCTTTCCCACATCTGTCTTGTTTCTATCTATGTGACCCACAGAAGACACTTCAAAACTATTTGTTGAATGTTGAATGCATGGCCAGCTAAGGCAAAATTATAAAGTAAGCAGACTTTGTCATGTCAACCCGCCTACCTCCCCAGCGATGACAAAGTAGACAGAATGAATTTTGTTGTCTAGAAAGACCAGGGTATAAATCCTGATGTCAAGGACCTGGGCAGTTCACTTTCCCTGCTTCCATGGCCACACCTGTAAAACAGAGAGGATGACGTCTAACACATGAGGTTGTCAGAAGGGATGTAAAGGAAGGGGGAGGCAGGGATACCCAGAAAGTAGGGGCCAGGTCGACCAGTTAGTGGAATAGGTCAGTCAGGGCTGAGAAGCAAAGAGTGGGGCTCTAGAATCAGTTTCACCACCTATCAGTGATGTGCCTTTTGGAGACTTGCTGCCTTTCTCTGTGTCTGTAAAATAGCAATAAGATGACCTCTTTCACAGGGTTATGAAATTTAGGTACAAAAGGGTTTTGGAAAAAAATGGAAGTAGATATTAGTTGGTGTCATGTTTCCCATAGCCAAGACAATAGAGCCCAGAAAGACTAACAGATTCAGTCATGATCAGTGTCTGAGCTAGAAACAGAATCAAGAAAAAGGTAAGGAGAAGGGAGCTGGAAATGGACCCCAAGCTATCTGCTGTGAGAGGGAAAAGGACACTGACTTCTTTCTCAGGGAGCCCCCCAGAAACATCTCAGGAATCTGGGGGGCTATGTAGCCTCTCTTAGAATAAGGCCCTTCTCACTTACTCAAACCCAAAGGACATGGAAGCTGGCTGGCCCATCCTTTCTCCCCACTGCAAGCTGTGGGAGCGTTCTCATACTCTGCACGAGAGCTGACATGACCCGATTAAACACAGTTTTTAAAAGTCAAAAATGGGATTTACTAGCTCACAGAACTCAGAGACGAGGAGGAAAGGTAAGGAACAACCTCGTGGGGTCCAGATACTGAACAGAGTCCTGGGTGATAGACCGCTTGGCCCTGTCCTCTGGGAACTGGCTTCATTCTTGGGCTCGTCCTCCAGGAGGGGGCAAATGGTTGCTGACAGCTCCAGGCCTCCTCCCCCAGAACTAGAGTCACTGTCTGCAGAAGGCTTTCACTGACCCGGCACTGGTCACAGGCCATCCCTCAACTGTTGGCCTGCTCACTCTGGTCCTCACCCAGCTCTTGGAGTCAGGGGGACGTGATGGCAGTGAGGCAGGCTGGGACCTGGGACCCTTTGCTGCAGTGCTGCAATGCTTGCACCTGGACAAATGTCACCTCGAGCTACAAATTACAAAGAAACTATATGGGACTAAAAATAACTGCATGCAGGGCTTCCCTGGTGGCGCAGTGGTTGAGAGTCCGCCTGCCGATGCAGGGGACACGGGTTCGTGCCCCGGTCCGGGAAGGTCCCACATGCCACGGAGCGGCTGGGCCCGTGAGCCATGGCCGCTGAGCCTGCGCGTCCGGAGCCTGTGCTCCACAACGGGAGAGGCCACAACAGTGAGAGGCCCGCGTACCGCAAAAAAAATAAAAAATATAAAAAAATAACTGCATGCATGTGCAGTTGGGGCAAGTTATAGACAGAAAGAGACAAAAAGACCAAAAAACACAACTGCCAGTTCTGAAGAGGTGGGAGCAAAAACAGGGTACTGCGCATGCCCCCTGCACTCAGCACCACCAGAGGGGTGGGCAGAACACCTAAGGCACCCCTCCAACCTGAGCCCTACCCTCACCCCATATAAAGAACCAGCTTGTCCCCACCTCGGGGAGCAAGCAAGGGAAACTGCTACTTGTTTTCGCTCCCCACTGCTGCATCAGGAGCCCCAGTAAAGCCTTGCCTGAATTTCTTGTCTGGCCTCTAGTCAATTTCTATTGATTGGAGAAGGCCAAGAGCCCTGGCCGATAGCAGCAGGAGCCCGCGTTAGCATGTGGGCTCTGGGAAGAGGTAGGAGGTGAAGGGTGTTTCCTAGAGAGATTCTAGGAAGGCAAAAATAATAGACCCGCTTCTCAGAGACTTTAGAAGTTTATCACACATTATTTGCACGCTCATGGTAAACTAGAACCCTTAGAGCTAGCTCCACGATGCCCCCTAAATCTCCATTGGGTGGTGTTCCCATTGGGTGGCGTTCATGACAAGAAACCACACTTTCTGGACCATGTTCTTTCTTAATATTCATCCCAGCAGCTCTTTGCGCTTTGAGCTCTGCTAGGGGCTGAGGGCCCAGGAGCTTCTATTGACTGAGCCCCAGAAGCCGTATGATAAAGTCTGACTTGGGGGCTCATGGTTTCCCTAGTTCTGGAATTAATTCACGTGCTGCTTGTGTTATGCAGACTCACCGATTGCGCTCAGTGTCACAAACTGTACTGAAACCTCTTAACACCTTTTAAAACTCGATTCACTTTTGATGCCATAAGAAAGACTGGGCCAATAAATAAGAGCTAGAATCCATTTGTGGTCCATTTTGCTAAAGTATATTAAATATGGCCTACAATTTGAACTTGCCTTATAAAATGTTTACATGCCATTAAATAGTCCTAACATCCCTCGTGTAAATTAAGCAGGCTGTGATGTTCCTTATTCTAAGGAGCAGCAGTGCTTAAAGCTGTAAAATACCTTCATGCAATAAAACAAACACTTTGCTCCTAAAAGCAGAGTATTATAAATATAAAAGGCAACTATACTGACCTCAGTGTCTGCGCTTGAATTGCTTTGGGAAAAGCAGCAGAGAAAGAAGTATTCTAATTGGGATGCTCAGTTCATTTGTTCGCTGTGCTTTGGGCATGGGCGTTCCTGGAAAATGTTGTTGTCTACAGATAAGCTTTCCAAAACACACAACTATTCTTTATAAACAGGACAGGTTCACACAAATCCATTCAGGCAGGGACCAGCATCTTGACCGGCAATTTGGAGTGCACGTAAGTAGGTCTCCTTGGCGGGAGAGCTTCCTGGTTGAGAAGTGCTCCGAAATCCTGCTCGCACCCCGTGTGCCTTCCACACGGTTGCTTTTTATAAAGCCTCTTCCTTCTCCCTCAGCTGGGCCATCAATGGGCTGTTTTCTTGCAAGTGCTCGAGGTTTAATGGAGCTTAAGTGAGACACAGACCATTAACGCAGTATCAATATTTATTTTTGGTTTCCATGGAAACAGATACCAGCCCGTGGGTAACTTCTCTTCCAATGTGAGCAAAAGGATCTTTTGCAGGGGTGAATATTCTGCTTAGTTTCTTGGGGGAATGACAGTGGTTATGAGGTTAATAAACCATCATTTATTTAATAAATAGAAACACATAGAGGAGAAGCACCTTAGCGGGACTGTACCTCATGTGTGCCTGTGCTAGGAAGCGCACATCAGTTCGGGCACCTCACAGATATCTCTCTGCCCCCACCATTTGGGCATCCTCGGTCCTTTTGTTGCTGGGCATAAGCATCCCAATATCATCTATCTTGCTCCACAGGCTCTAGTTTCTAACCTGTTAATCAGGTTTGAGGCTCTCTGGAAGAGCATGCCCTGCGTACTAATTTCATTTGGCTTTGTAGATGGCTAAGTAGCAAAAGTCATCATATCTGGGCTTGGATTAATGCCCCGAGCCTGGGGTACCAACAGTCCAGCTGTTTTGTGTAAGTGTCTGCTCTCTTCTCAGTGGTTATACAAGCTATTCCTCTGCCTTAGGGAAGGGCTGACTCCAATGCTGAAAGAGTTCTGCAGAATAAAAAGAGGCATCAGGAGATGCGAGTTCTGATTTTAACTCAGAAATTAATCAGCTCTGTAACCTTGCTCAGTCCATGTATCCTTCATGATTTAGTCTCTAAAGCTTCATCAAAAAAATGAAGAATTATATGTTCTCTACAATGCCTTTGAGTTATGAAATTCTGTGTAAACATGCTTCTAAGTAATAATCTTGCCAGGCAATTCCCTACCACTCAGCAGCATGGGTCTCTTCCGCTTTCCATCACCTTTCATGGAATCATCTGTCTTCACTTTGGTTTTCAATGACTTCCTTCATTTCTCCTAATTGTATGTCGGTCAGGTTTCTTCTTTCTTCCAATGTGCTTTTTCTTCTTCACTAAGCTGAATTTTTCCCCAGATGCTCTTTCCATTCGCTCCCACTTTAAGGATCTTATTCATGCATTTTCAAATGATTAGATCCTATGCAACTCCAAATGCTCGAGTCCCGTGTTCCAGCTGCCATGTTCTCTTTCATGTGGTATTCATTTCCAATTGCTCTATATAAATTATCACAAACTTAGAGACTTAAACCAACACCCATTTATTAGTTCACAGTTCTAGAGATCAGAAATCTAACATAGCATGACTGGTTTTCTATTTAAGGTGTAACAAGGCTAAAATCAAGGTATTGGTCAAACTGAGTCCTCACTGGCAGGCTCTGAAGAGAAATTTGCTTCCAAGCTCATTGGAGTTGTCAGAATTCACTTACTTGTGGTTGTAGGACTGAGGTCTCGGTTTCCTTGCTGGCTGTCAGCCTGAGAACTCTCAGCTTCTAGAGGCTGCACACATTTCTTCTCATGTGGTACCTTATACCTTCAGAGTTAGCAATGGCATGTTGAACCCTTCATATACTTCAAATCTCTCTGATTTTTTCCTTAGCCACCAACTAGAGAAAGCTCTCTGCTTTTAAAGGGCTCACCTGATGGAATCAAGCCCACATGGATAACCTCCTCCCACTAAGGCTTACTGATTTGGGACTTTAATTACATCTGCAGCATTCCTTCACAGCAGTACCTAGGTTAACATCTGATTATGTAAATAGGATATGGGAATCTTGACCATGGGGGTGGTGGCAGTGGTGGGGAGGGTTGTGTATCTTTAGAATTCTGCCTACCACACAAATTATAACTAAGATAGAAGTTGAAAACTGACCAGTCACATTCCAAACCACTCTGAGTGCCATTGGCGCTATGACTATAGAGGAGGTTGATAAACGTTGAAAAAAGTTACACAAAACACACACACAGACATATACATATTCAGGTATCCTTATTACAGGGCTCTTAGGCTTTAACATGTCTCTGAATTGCCTGGAGGATTTGTTAGAATATCTGTTGCTGAGCCCCACCCTAGAGTTATGATTCAGTAGGTCTGGGCTAAGGCCTAAGAACTTCCTAGGTGGTGGTAATGCTGCTCGTCCAGGGATGACACTTTGAGAACCACCACTTTGTTTGTTTGTTTATGTTTTTTGGGCCGCACGGCATGTGGGATCTTAGTCCCCCATCCAGGGATGGAACCCGTGCCCCCGGCAGTGGAAACGTGGAGTCTTAGCCACTGGACCACCAGGGAAGTCCTGAGAACTACCACTTTAATACACAAACTTTACCCATCAGAATCATCAGTATATGAATGCTATGTTTGGAGATATTTTAGATAGATAGATAGATAGATAATGTGATATATCTACTGTATTTGGATATTGGGGGATACTTTTATATATTTTTGATATATTGAATATATCTACTTACAAAATATTTAGAGTAGATACTTGCAGTGATTTCCCCCCCAGACAATGTGTATCCCACTATTGCTAAATTCCAGTCTATTTTCAAATGCTCTTTCTTTAGTAAACTCAGCTGCAGTTATCCGCTGCCTCTTGTGCATTTGTAAACTTCAGCATTTCTACTCTCCCAAAGGACTTGTAATGCCATAAGCATGGCTCTTTTCTTTCTCGTTTCACTTTCCTTTTGATGAGACCCTTAAACATTTTTTGTAGCTACAGCCTGCCAACCTTTCCTTCCCATCTTCCCTGCTGACTGGCTTTGAGAATTTTTTAGAAATTTCATATTCAGAGACAACAACAGAACAGTCCAAATTACAGTTTAGTGGATACTGTACGGAGCCTCAGTTTTCTAATCTGGAAAAAGTGGATACTAATCTCTTCTCTCTAGCTGTATCAGCTAGACCTCTTTGCCAAAGACAGAAACACAGCTCAATCTGGCTCAAACAAAAATGTCCAGAGGTAGCACAGTCTCTTGCCGATATGAATCTGAGGGGTTAAACCAGGTCCTCAAGACTCAGTCTTGCTTTTTCTCCAGCTTTTGGCTGTGCAATCCTCAGTGCCAGTGTTATCCTCAGAGCAGCTATTACCAAGCAAAGGCCTGAGCAGTTCCAGGCTTCATCCTCCAAGCTTAGTGGCCCCAAAAGGTTTCTCTTTCTTAAAAGGCTCAACTAAAGTCCCAGAATTGTGTTTCTTTGGACACACTTGGATCATGTCCTTATTCCTGGATAAACTGATGGGTCAGGGCCTGAGGTTGTACTCACACTGGGAGGGTGTACCCCACCTGAAGTGAGAGATGGTTTTCAGATAAATTAAAGAGGTAAGAAGGGTAAGAAGGGTGGATGCTGGATGTGCAAAGACCATGGTGGTCCAGTGTACTTCCTACATAAGTTATTACAATGAGCAAATGTGTACGTATATGTGAAAGCACTTTCAAACCTGCCCGCCCATATCAATACAGGGCTTGATGATGTTGATGATGATGGTGATGGTGATGATCCAATTGTATACAACCAAGACAGTTATACCTGCTCTGTCTGCCTGGCCCTGGCTGTAGAAACCTTTATCCTTTACCTCTTCAAATTAGAAGGGATCTTCAGTTGTTCTCGCCCGGCACCTCTCGGAAATTTTCTCCATCCTTCTCCCGGCAATCTTCCCTTTATTATGTCCTCCCCCTCACCCACTTCTTGAGACTGATTATGCGCTTCTAGACACTGATACCCATGAAGCAAAAAACGGAGATCTGTCTACAGAATTCAGATGGATATTTTCAAATGCAGCTCACATGGGGGGAAATAAGGCATGTGCTTTCTGAGGAAATGCATAAGGGAAAGGAACATAAATCCTAAGTACAGCAGAGTCCCATTGTTTTCTTAGTAATTAGGGAGAAGCCGAAAGATGCCACTTCCCTGTTGATGTCCCCATGGACAAATTGGTCACCAATGTTTGTTCCGTATAAGCCACCGCCACCCTAGCCTCTCCTACATAATTCCCTGTGCTGCCTGGGCTTCATGTAACATGTGAAGTTATGAATTGTTTGTAATTAAAATGCCACTGAAAATACTAGGATACTAATCTTCTGGGCTAAGACATCAAGACTGAGGATCAGCTAGACATAGCTTGACCCATTCTTAGTTTTCTGATGGGAGAAACTGGAAATGACTTTATCAACACATAGACTTTTTTTTTTTTTAATCCACAGTGATTTAAGTTAGAATGTGAGGGATTCCTGTAAGTGAAGTTCAAGACACTAAATACTTTACTTATTCATCTATTATAAAATGTTTAATAATTTTAAGGTGCTTTTGTATTCATTATCTTAGAATGCACTTGGGAGGTAAACAGGACAGATATTACTTTTTTCTTTATTTAACAGAAGAGGAAACTGGGGTTTGGAAAGCTTATTTGTCTTTAGTCTACAGCTGCACTATACAAACAGTAGCGCCTAGCCACACAGGACTTTTGAGCACTTGAAATACTGTTAGTGTGACTAAGGAACTGGATTTTTAATTGTATTTAATTTTAAATCGCTTCAAATTAAATTTTAAAAGGCCCATGTGACTCGTGGTACCTTATTAGACAGCACAGGTCAAAACCTACAAAGTGGCACTGCAGCATTTGAACCCAGGTCCGCTGACTCCAAGTTCAGTGTTCTTGTGGTATCCTTGGTTTGTCTAAGATAAGCTCAATTATAACCCTCTAAATGTCTGAACTGCCCATTTTCCCCATATATGGAGAACTCAGCTGTACATTTTTTCAGTGTGTGAATTACTCTTGATAAAAATCTGAGGTGCATAACTCCACCAGTAAAGCAGAGCTAAGAGCTAAAGCTACAGCCCAGCTCATTCACCATAAAAGTCCTCATTGCCTGTGAATCCCCTCAGCCTCTCAGATTTCCTCCGCCAGAGTTGATGATTCTAATTCTTTTCTCAATAATCCGTGTCTTGACAATCATAACACAGAATTCTCCAGGGCTTGTTTTTCTTACTATCTTGGCAAAGAAAAAGCTATCCTAGGAGATATTCTTGATAGGAGGGATAAAGCTATTGCCCTAATTTCCTTTAGTGCAAGCTATGAAGACCACTGCCTGGATACATTTATTATTGTTAATTACTTCAGGACCAGTCTTGTGATGGATGTAAAGAAGAGAAATGACATGTGAGTCTTGATAGCAGCTGCCTTTCGGCAGTCAGGAGGATGGCTGGAGAGGAGGATCAAGCAGTCAGGTGTGGGGAGCACAAACAAACCCTCAGTTTCACCTGAAGAAACGAGGGTAGGGAGAAAAGGAGACCAATCATCTCAGGGTAGGGACGTCCAGCACATTCCCCATGATGCATGGGGTCTCTTTACACTCTTTACACCCAGTGTCTGAGAAAAGGCAGTGAAGTCAATTAAGGACCATGTGATCCTTGGGAAATGAGATGGGGTTGATTACAGATAATGTTAACCTCTGGTTGCCTGGAGCCTGGCCTGAAAATCCTTCTTTGGCTTCCACCAATGTGCTCCCAAATCAACCTAAAACGATTTATGATGGGAAAGTATTTTTTTGCGTTATATTCTAAAGAAGTAGTTGGGTATGATCAAAATTACCCTAGAGGGAATTTCCTGGTGGTCCAGTGGTTACTTCACACTTCCACTCCTGAGGGTTGCAGGTTCGATCCCTGGTCAGGGAACTAGGATCCTGCGAGCCGCGTGGCATGGCCAAAAAGTAAAAAAAAAAAATAAAGTTACCCTAGAAAGTCCCCTAAATGACCCATAGAGAACAGTTTTTATGATTTTGTGTTTGTAGCCCTGCATAATATTGTATGTGTGCAAATAATTTATATATATGCTAAAGTTCATTAAAAAACAAAAGATTTCCCATGCAAAATATATTTTAATTACTGTTTCTGTTCTTTTTTTTTTTGTTTTTTCTATTTCATTTTTGGCCAAGTACCTCTACTTGATTTCACAGAAGTTAAATGTGTGAGTGATAAAACTCTAATCTGTTTTCTTGAGTCTATGCATGGTATTTAATGTCCATGATGGGATTTTAATGATTCTGGACCATGATCACCCACGACGCTATCCTTCTGAATATCTGTCCTCAGCTTCTAGGACAGGAGACAAATACTGGCGCTGAGAATATCCCCTGGAAGTGGTTTGTGGACCACTGGTTCTTTGTGGGCACAATAGACATTATTCTGAATAACAAAAAGCTGAAGGCAGAGAGTATGGACACGACAGTGTTGAGTGCTTACTATGTGTCGAGCACTGTTCTTTGTAGTTGACACATACTGTCTCATTTAATGATGACCAGTGGAGTCAGGCCAGTTGTTGGCCCTTGTGACTCGTGGTTGACCTTCATTGGAATTGATGCATAGCGAGGCCAAATGCACAAGTAAGACAGCTGAGTAGGTGTTGACATTGTGGGGATTGATGAGAAAGGATGGGTGGCACAAAACTTTGCATCACGTTCTAAAAATATCACTGTGAAAGTGAGTCTTAGAAATAGGCACACATCCATTGAATGAGGAAAATTGGAATGTGTGAACTTAAATGGAAAATATCGAATACCCGTGGCAAAGAGTGGTATAAAAGCAGTCATGGGGCTTCCCTGGTGGCACAGTGGTTACGAATCCGCTTGCCAATGTAGGGGACACAGGTTCGAGCCCTCGTCCGGGAAGATTCCACATGCTGCGGAGCAACTAAGCTCACACGCCACAACTACTGAGCCTGCGCTTTAGAGTCCATGAGCCACAACTACTGAAGCCCGCGCGCCTAGAGCCTGTGCTCCAGAACAAGAGAAGCCACTGCAATGAGAAGCCTGCGCACCGCAACAAAGAGTAGCCCCCGCTCGCCGCAACTAGAGAAAGCCTGCACGCAGCAATGAAGACCCAAAGCAGCCAAAAATAAATAAATAAAATAAATAAATTTATTTAAAAAAAAAAAAAAAAGGCGGTCATGCTGTGCATGAGACAGTGAAGGGACACACAGCTTCTGCTGGTATGGATATTAGAGAAAGTGGCACCACAAGAGGAATTCAGTCAATTCAAAGAAGGATTTAGAAAAGGTTGATAATAAATTATTTTTATTGTGGACTTCTCTTATTTGGCAGTTGGGCAGTTATCTCTAAGAAAACTAGAGCCATATTTGATTCATACCAACATTCCCTGCAGAACTTTCTCCACCCCTAGTAGATGTCAGTAAGTAATTTGGGGAGTGAATGAATGAGAGAGTTCATTCATTGAGTGTGGATCGCACAGTATACATTAGAGAGTTAGAGGAAGGATGGATAGAACTATGTAGAGTGATGGGTAGAAAGCAATGATGACGAGGGAAAGATGTGTTGATGGGAGGGGGAGGGGTGGTGTGGAGGATTTTATTAGAGGAGAACCTTGAGGGTTGGGTTGATCAACCTTCTTCCTCCTGAGGATTCTCTTAGCAAGTCGGTTGCCACTGGAAGGGATTTTAGAGTTTTAGAGATTAACTTTCATTTTATAGTAGGAAAGCAATGAGGCCCAGGGAGTAAAATGCCCATTACTAATACCACTACTATAATTACTCTAACTACTACTACTACTGGCTACTGTTTATTGAACACTTACTTTGACCCAAGCACTGTGCAATCTTTATTTCATAAGGAATGTTATTATCATCTTATTTTGCAAACGAGGAAAATAAAGTTCCAAGTGAACCACACATCTAGGGAATCATGATTGTCCCAGGCCTATCTTTCAGTGTAACCCAAGGCTGCAGTTCCAGAGCTGGAACTCAATCTCCAATTCTAGCTTTCTTTCTATATCAGTACCTTCCTAAGGTGCAAGGCTGGGCCTGGAATCTCTTCACTAATGTCAAGGAGGGAGGTAATGGCGTGTTCTACCAGACATCACTGATGTTGAGGGCTCCACAAGAGAATGACCTAATTTTTAGAGGGAGGCAAAGGATTAGAGACAAACTTTCAGAGATTTAGGGGAGTCCATTCAATAGAGGTATATAACCGTAAATTTCTAGAAATTATCCAAACACTTGATTGGATGAGTGCTAACCCAATATTTCAAGGCCTATCCTAGAGCGATGTTTCCCTCTATTTGCGGGTGGAAAACCTGTATCCCTACTCAGGGTGGTGAGATGCCTCTAGCCCCCTGCAAGGATTTGATCATGCCTTGGGCTGACTGTAGAAGTAATCAAATGAGAACATCTTGCAAAGATTGTAGTAATCCCTCTTACCACTGGGTTCGTGCTAACCTATCTTCTGCTGCATAATGGTCTGGTTAATTGTACAGGCGTGGACTTCCCCCGAGGAGGCCATTACCGTGAGACACTGACATGACCCCCAGAAGGACGAGCTGCAGCAGAACTTTTTGAGATTCTGAGTAGCAAGTTTGTATTTAACACCGAGGAAGGGGAGAAGAAGAAGTAGAGAAGAAGGGTCATGGCAGTGATGTTATCAGACTCAGGGCAAAGCAAGATGGTTTGGCTGTGATAATAACATTTTTCCGGCAGTGCCAGAAAATGTAGAGACCATGCTCTTATGATTTGATGGAGTTAGTGGGTGCTCCCTGAAGTGTGGGTGACATCCATTTTTTAATTTCATAACGTTATCTGTAACTGACATGTGATTATAATACCACAATTCTCTTTAATGCAGTCTGTAAAAACACATTGATTTTATAGCTCCCCAAACCGATTACATTAATATCTGTGCATAATTAGTTTACACATTACTAAATTACTGACAGATTAAAAGTGAAATAGTGCAGTTCATACTCAGCCGCATAACTGCCAGAAAGGAAATTAATATGGATTCAAATGGTCCTTGGAGACCTACACTGAAATAGCAGAAATCTATAAAGACTGCTTGCATTAGGAAATTTCTATCAGCAACATGTTTGTGGTTGGTGCTTTCCTAAGTCTGCTAATATGAGCTGCGTGGTGCAGGAAATGATATGTGAACGATGCTTCGGCTCTTACCAACTCAAGACAGTGTTTAATAAAAAGCAAATTCTTAATTGTGGTATTTGACGTCAAGGGAAGGTAGGCTTTCAAGTTGTAAATGAAAACTTTTGCCTTTCCTTGCTTTTGCGAATGACCTGAGTTCTAGTATTAGGACCACTGAGTTCTCTGACGTTGCCTTCTCTGAGCAGTAGCGCATATTCTGTCGTCTCTCCAGCTCCCACAGGACACACACATATTGGAATTGTCTCCAGAACATTGTTTTCATTCTGCATGTCCACAATGGCCAATGTGTGTATTTGGGGGATGGGGCAGCCATGCATTAGTCCTTACAGTAAGCCTGCTTCCTGATGAGCTCGTAGGTAGACCCAAGCTTTTTCTTTTTTAATTCTCTTACTCATGACATTTTGCTGCTCTTTGAACACTGCAAATCATTTGCCCAACTGCAAGAGTTCAAAGATGAATTACTCTTTTCTTGCTCTGTCTGGTAAGAAACCACATTTGAACTCTTTTCCATAGGGCAGATACTTGCATTCTATTGAATTCTGAAGAATGTTAATTCTGAAGAAGATTTTGGCTATAACCAAAGTTTAAAAAATGAGGCAGAGCAGTCACTAGCAGATATCAGGGACAAGACCCGGCATGTATTGAATACCCACTGTGTTCTAGATACTCAATGGGGTATGTTATTGAGATTCTGAACACTGTAACCCCCAGAGTAATTCTGTGAGGGAGATGTCGTTAACTCCATCTCATCAATGATGAAAGTTGCTCAGAACAGTATAGTAACTTCGCCAAGTTCACACAGTTAATGAAATAGGAGACTCAGCTTTTTAATTCCTTACTATCAGCTTCCAGTGCTCAAGCAGGAAGTGAGGATACAGATACTAAGAGAAAAGGACAATTCTGGAGGCGCTAACGATTGTCCATGAGCCCAGGGAAATGGCTCCTCTGTTAAAATCTCAGGGCTTAAAAATCTCTTCCTGAATATTCATATCATTCTATCATATATTGTTATCTTTATTATTATATTATTTATCATGTTCTGCATAACAAATTACCCCCAAACTTAGTGACATCAAAATATATATTATCGCACAGTTTCCATGGGGCAGGAATCTAGGTACAGCTCAGCTGGGGCCTCTGCCTCATGATCGCCCATGAGGCTGCAGGCAAGGTACTGGCCAGGGCTGCTGCGGTCTCAAGGCTGGAGTAGAGAAGGACCCACTTCCAAGATCACTTAGGGGTTGTTGGCAGGATTCAATTCCTCATGGCTGTAGGACTGGGTGCCCTCAGTTCCTTGTCACATGGGCCTCTCTAGTGGCGGTGGGGGGAAGAGAGAGAGAGAGAACAATGAAAATCACAGTCTTTTATAACCTAATCTCAGAAGTGACATCCTATCAGATCACTTTGGCTGTATCCTATTTGTTAGAAGCAAGTCACGGTGCCCAGCCCACATTCAAGAATATAAATTCCAGGAAGCAGAGATCACTGGGAGTCACAACCACTGCCACAACCACTAATTCACTTATTCATTATATAGTCTATGTTTATTTTATCAACAAATAATAATTGATAACTTACTACTGTATCAGTTTTCATATTTGGAACTAAAGAGACAGGCGAACAAATAATATTACAGCAAGTTTCAGTAATAGAAATAACAAATAGAGACAGCACTTAGTATGTGGCAGGCAACACTATAGGTACTTTGCACGTATCAACACACTTAATCCTTTTAATAACCCTATGAAGCAAGTGCTATTATTATCCCTAATTTCCATATGAAGATAACAGAGGTACAGAAATGTTAGGTAACTTTGCAAAGCCATCCACCTAGAAAGTGGCAGAGCAAAAATTCAATCCCAGGTGGTGTGCGTTCAGATCCTCTTCTTTTCTTAACCACTAAGCTATATTCCTCCCTTATTTTAATATTTTCTTGGGGGGACTTGTAGAAAAATAGATTGGAGGTGAGTAGATGTAGAAGCAGGAAGATTCATTCCAGGATTATTGCAGAAGCCCGGGAGAAAGGAGATGGTGGCTTGGAATAGGATGGTGGCAGAGGACAGGGAGAGAAGTGAATATTATTGAAATAAAATTTAAATGTGGAACAACAAAAGTGAATATTATTGAAATAAAATTTAAATGTGGAACAACAAGGATTTCTGAGGGGTTGGAAGTTGGGTTGTATAACACAGAACTAAGCATGGCCAATAGGTATCTGGTATGAATACTACATGAACATGTGAAGTGATTGGCCTTTGAGAGGAGGCTGGACATTTTATCTGTTGCAGCGGGAGGGCAGAGGAGAAAGAATGTTATCTCCTATTTCCACCATAGAGCAGATGGAGAAACTGATGCTTACGTAGGCTAAATCATTTTCCAATAATCACACAATCATTAGAACCAAAGAGATTGCTTGGTCCTCTTGATTCGCATTTCCTAATCAATGGAACACAGTAGAACAAGAGGTTCCACAAATGTCCTCCCATAACTGGCAGTCTTTAGTGCTGTTCACCAAATGTTTCTGGCTTTCCTCCTTCCAGGTGCCTGGTAGAATTACACCTCCTTGCCTCCTTTGAAGTTAGGATGGCCATGAGATTTGCTTTAGCCAATGAAATGCAAGTGAAAGTAGCAGCTATCACTTCCAGATGGAAGCTTTAAAGCCAGTGTTTGGTTTACCATGGCCCCTTCCTCTGCTACTGTGATCATGTTGAGATGGAGACTCCTTTAGCTGGGGCCTCTGAGTGACTTACATGTCTTGAGTCCCGTGATAGCTTGAATTGGACATGGAACATGAAGAAGAAATGAGCTTTGATTGGGTTAAGTCAATGAGAATTGGCGACTTCTCCAGGGTGTCAGGTTCTCCAGAGAAACAGAAGTAATAGATATATATATATATATATATATATATATAATCTCTCAATAGATAGATAAGAGAGAGAGAGATTCATTTCAAGAGATTGGCTCATGTGATTATAAGGACTGGCAACTCTGAAATTTGTTGAGCAGACCCATGGTCTGGAAAATCTGGTAGGAATCAGTGTTATAGCGAGTCTGAAGGCAGTTTGGAGGCAGAATTCCTTCCTTTTTGGGAGACCTCAGTCTTTTCTCAAGGCCTTCCATTGAAAGGCCCACCCACATTATTGAGGGTAATCTGCTATACTCAAAGTCTACTGACTTAAATGTTAACATCTAAAAAAATAACTTCAGAGAAACATCTAGAACGGTATTTGACCAACCAACTGAGCACCGTAGCCTAGCTGAGTTGACACATAAAATTAATCATCACAAGGGCTGTTTGTTACCACAGCATTACTCAGTCCCTCCTGACTGATACTTGCTCTTATGCCTCATCCCCTCCAAAGGGAATGGAGTTTAGACTCAATAAACAAAGCACTGTCGTTATGAGGACTCTACTTTTGAAAGTGTTAATTTAGTTCTTTAAAAAAAATATGACATCATTGGTCCTTGTTCATGGAACTGTGGATGGATGCTGGAGAATCACAGGACGTGCTCTAAGCAGGAGACAAATATACAAATAGATACCAGTCACTTCTGGCTACAAGATCCAAGTACACGCTAAAAATGATAAATCAGCATCTCCAAGAGTGAGTGAGCAATCTGAGAGCCATCTGCTGCAGAACACTTGGTCCATGAATGGGTTAACAGGGATTCAGGTTCTCAGGAGAGTGCTAATGAAATAGTCACAGAAAGGATGTTCAAAATGATCTCACCTGGCTGTGGTTGCCATGGAAACTCATTTCTCTTATTTATGTTTCTCTTCCCTCTCTTCAAATTACTAATAGTAATAATCTGTCCAGTTATTAAAAAAGACAAGGAATAGGCCATGTGAACTCAGGCAAGAAATGAAAAGTGAAAGGGAGAGAAAAGAATGTTAAATAGAAAAATAGATGCATCACTGAGACAGTTTCAATTAGCTGGTTTACTCCCTCCACTTAGATGTAAATGTTTGGTGGTTTGGAGTTTCAAAGAAAGTAGGGGAAAGGCTTCTAATTCGAGAAGGAAAGTCTTCAAAGATTTCTATTCCTTATTTTCTTTAAGACTAAGACCTCAAAATCAACCCTCCACAGAAAAGGTTTGTATATCCGTTTGGATGTTTAAATCCCATTCCTGCCCTCACATCATACACATATCCTTATCTGTGACCAATCCCTCCCTCACTTCATGTCAATACACCACTGTTCATTGTGTCTTTCTTGATGTCAGCATGTCTGACTTGGATTGTAAGCTTCTAGATCAATGGTTCCTAGGTGTTTGAGGTCATAGAACTCTTGAGAATTTCACAGAATTCATCATCTCCTTGCAAAGTGCACATGGGCACAATCATGTAGAAGTTGGCAATTTCATGAGGTTTAGGGACATCCTAAAATCCATTCAAGAATTTCAAGTAGAGAATCATTGTCTTAAAGGAAAGGTACCAGGCAGATATGTACCATGAAAGGTACATTGTCTTAAAAGAAAGGTACCATGTAATCCCACGGGATTGGGGAATAATTTTATTTTCTTGTGAGTTGCTTACACCTTGTTCTGAGACTGCATTCCTACTTTTTTTTTAACACAATGGCTTTTACTTAGATGATGGGTTCAGACTCTTAAGGCATTGCTAGGAGCATTAATCAAAGCATTATTACCAACCTTCCAAAGAACAGTAGATGATATAGGTATACAAAACTGGGCTGTAGATGAACTGAGCCAGGTGGACAGGACTTATAAGAGCTGTGGGAGCAAAAATCTTTGTATCTGTCTCTCCCCTCCCCCCACCTGCCACAGTTTACCTTTTTCTCCTATAGGTAAATTGCAGAGACAAATTGTGGTTAATTGAGTTGCATCATTTTTTTTTTTTTTTGGCGGTATGCGGGCCTCTCACTGCTGTGGCCTCTCCCGTTGCGGAGCACAGACTCTGGACGCGCAGGCTCAGCAGCCATGGCTCACGGGCCCAGCCGCTCTGCGGGATGTGGGATCTTCCTGGACCAGGGCACGAACCTGTGTCCCCTGCATCGGCAGACGGACGCTCAACCACTGCGCCACCAGGGAAGCCCGAGTTGCATCATTTTTATAGATCTCTTAGGACACTGATTGGTAGAGTGACATAAACAATACGTAACAATGTTTTGTCAAGAGAAAATGAAAGGAACCAGCATTTACTAAGTCCCTGCCTCATACTAGGCATGTGTAGCATCGCATTTCACTCCCACCAAAACCTAAGAAGTAGATTGCATTGTCCTCATTTTTCAGTCCTCAAAGAAACCGCCCTTTTGAAAATTGAAGTAACTCATCCCGGTTTACCTGACTCATATGTGCAAGGTGTGGGATCTTAATCAAGATCTGTCTGGGTCCCATTCCTGTGTGTGGTTACAACACATTCTTCACAAGATGAGACACTGGTGTGGAAGTGTGCTTCCGTGGGGGAAGGCAGGCTTCCCTGAACAGACCCCCTGTCAGACGGACAGATAGTTACTGGGTTAAGAACCTCTTCTAACAGTGCTTGGTGGTCAGAACACAGGCTTCGAAGTCCAAAAAAGGAGGTTCTTACTAACAGATAAGTTACTTACCATCTATAAGCGTCAGTTTCCCCATCTATAAAATGGAGATCATGATAGTAACTAGGTGTTAGATTTTCAAAGGGAATATAAAAAATGATGTATTATAGAAAACAATGTGCCTAGCACCATGCCTGTCTCATAGAAAGAATTCAAATGTCGATTATCAGTATCCTTGTTCCACGGAGAAGCTTCCACTGCCAAAGATCAGGATGCACTGTATCCTGAAGGTCCATCAAGATTCACTGTAGTCTTGAAGTCAAAGAGGTGTCACAAAGGTTGATCTTCATCTTGCTGAGCTCTGCCCTGGGTAGCGTCTGAGGTCCACTGGCCACGTAAATGAAACTCAAAAGTTTTTCTCAGCTAAACTGTTGTAACATTATCGGTGGCAGTTTAGGAGAAGTTCAGAGAGTTTCCATTTTTTCAAGAACTGTACCTTAATTTATTCAACATGTATTTTTAAAATGATTTCCCCTTATTATAAAAACAATATTTGTTCAGTTTTAAAATTTTGTTACCAACATACAGTTTTCTGCAGTCCACATTACTTCTTACAATCTCTTAGATTCAGTCCACACCTCTCACTTACCTTGTCTGCTGGAAATTATAAGAATTTGAATTTATAATGCTTGACTCTCAGCCTTATCTTTAAAAAAAGAAAATAAGCATTTCAAGTTACTTCATCAGGAAGGAGGAACATCCTGGAAAGTTTAGTTACATGTAGGGAAAAAAAGCTATTTCATACAATTCCATCCCTGATTGTTTTCTCTCATTTAGCCCAGAAGAGAGTAAAGAGAGCCTCAGTATAAATTCTGCTCTGAGCACTCATAAAGTTAAAAGTAAGCAATTACATTTCACTTTACAAGATATGTACTAAAATAAATTGCAATGGATTGAAGAGTTAAAATATTTATAAAGACATAGAGAAAAGACCAGAAAATACGCACACACCACACTTTTGTCTTAACTTAGGTCATCCCTAAAAGATGTTACGGGATACAGAGAATAGGGTGGGAAGGAGTTCCTGTTTGAAACTGCAAATGCAATTCTGTATCATCTGAGTTTGTTTCAAAGAACTTCAGCAATTTCTTAAAAGTTATGAATAAGTTTTAAAGGACTTTCTGTTAAAAAGGGCAGAAGAGAAACATCTGGCCCCTGTGTCATCTCTGAAATTAACAAAAAACAAAAGGAAACAGAAACAGAAAAAGAATCTTCACTTCTATGAAACTGCAACTCAGGAAAGGGTCCACAGGTACTCTAACAAGGAGGAGTGAGGAGGGAAATCTTCTGCAGACCTTGGATGGAATCAAGAGAATCCAGGGTTTGCCAGAGTAGGGACACACACACACACACACACACACACACACACACACACACACACAGGTTAAAGAAAGTGTTGAAGAGAGAGAACACAAATTAAAAATAATTCATAGGGCTTCCCTGGTGGCGCAGTGGTTGAGAGTCCGCCTGCCAATGCAGGGGATACGGGTTCGTGCCCTGGTCCAGGAAGATCCTACATGCCGCGGAGCGGCTGGGCCCGTGAGCCATGGCCGCTGAGCCTGCGCGTCCGGGAGAGGCCACAGCGGTGAGAGGCCCGCGTACCACAAAAAAGAATAAGAATAATAAGAATAATAATTCATAAAATTACCATCCTTAAACAATAGTAACATTTTAATTTCACATTCATATTTTAAGTATTCATACGTTTTATTTTAAATGTTTAACAAAATGATGTTGTACCACATATACTCTTTTGAAACCTTTTTTCCAGTTGGCAAAATATCATGAAAATTATTATTAAATATTACTTCCTACATTTTAAATAATTACTCGTTCCTCTATTCTTATATATATAGAAGGGGTTCTTTTGTTTGTTTTTTGTTCTTTACTGCCTTTAGTATTCCAAACAATAGTTCAACAAACATGCTTATAGTTAAATTTTATTTATGTTGATCCATAATTATTTCCTTAGATAAATATCTAGAAATGGCATGGCTGGACTTATAAGCATGCCCATATCTAAGCTATTATTTGTAAAATGTTGCATCCATTTATATTCTAATCAGTATTGCGTGAGAATTTCCATTTTCTCACATCCTCATTAACATTGATTAATATAATTTTTTGAATGCCTTTTGGATAGGTAAATTATTTGTCATTGCATTTTTTTCTTTTGTGAATTGTCTGTGTCATCAACTTTTTCTTATTAAATTGTTAAAACTATTTACATATTGAGCATATTAACCCTCTGTTTAATATATGTTATATGCTTTTATATATATTTGATATATTTAAACATGTCATCTCTTTTGTCCTTCCTCTTAGTCATAATTTTTGATGTTTTGATATGCATACATTTTTTGCATTTATGTAGTAAACATTATTAATTTTTATGTGATTATTGCCTTACGACTCAGTCTTCCCAATCCAGTATTATATAAACACCCACTTCCATACTCTTGGAGAACATCATTTCCTTTTTTTACCCTTATAAATGTCTTTTATCTAAAATGTATTCTTTCAACAGTGTGAATGGGGGACTACCTTTTCTTTGCTCCTCCAAATGAATAGCCAGTTGCCACAATACAGAATTTATTGAATAATATATCACATCTTCTGATTTAAATGTCACTTTTATCAGACACTAAATTTTTATATTTACTTGGGAATGTTTCTAGGATTTTTATTCTGTTTCATTGATCCTATACCAGCACAGGCTGATGTTATAACTTTACAATATGTTTGAACTGGTCGTAGGAGAAATTCTCCCTTATTACTCTTCTTTTCCAAACATTCTTGGTTGCTCTTATGTATCTATTCTTTCTCATAAGACTTAGCATTATTTTGTGAAGTAAAAAAATGAAAAATTTAATTGAGAGTCTTTACGGTCTAATTTGGGGAGAATGTAATTATTAGTGTAATTAAGTCATTTTTCTAGGTTTCTGGAAAATAAGCAATGTTTCATAAAAGTTGAGTACTTTTTAATGGCACAGAGAGTGTGGATATAAAATTGCACTGGTTTTAGATTCCTTCTTTTTTACAAGTTTTCATGAAGCAAGTCATGCAGAAGAACTGGCAGATACCCACTAGAAAGATTAGTGAAAGAAAATGAGGTTTTATTTGAGAAAGAAAAACTTTAACTAATAAAAAGACCTGGAAAGAGATCCCATTTTAGCCGACAACTACCTGGACAATACTTTGTTCCTAGGATGTGGCCGTCTGGCCCTCTTCCTTTCTTCTTGCTATGCTCCAAAGAGCAAATGTTTAGTATTTAGGAGTCTTTTTTTCTTTTGACTTGAAAAGACGTACATGAATGATTTTACCATTGCTTTGAAACTAATCTTCTGAGACTAGAGAAGAAATAGTTCTAAAAAAACAAATTAAATTGCACTTTTCTTTTAGATTTTATTATTTCTGCTGTTACTTAAGAATGGTGAGAAAGTTTTACAGTCTTGTGGAAAAAAGATGTAGCATTTCTTCCACAAACTACCAAAAGTAGTTAATCTATTTAAATCGTTACACGATACTTTCATAATTATGTGGATGTGGATGGAAAGGAGAGTGGGTAAGGTAGCTTTGAGTTGAAAAAAGCAGGGGGAAACCTTCGAAGGCGTAGATAAAGATGTGACACATGTGATCTTGCTATATCCTATGGTTAAAATCTATTATTAAAAAATTACAAATAGCATTGGGTTTTATTTTATAGGGAATAAAAATGTTAAGATTATAATCTTCAGATTTAACATTCATTTTTTATAGTTATTTTAGAATAGATCAACTTAAGATGCAAAAATCCCTTAGCCAAGGAAGTTAATCTCTTTGATTTTGCATTAAACCAAATGTTAAAAGTTCTTAAAACGAATTTTCTTTGTCTGGTTTAAGAAAACTAAGAAATGTACAGAAAGTTGCAGTCTTGACCCTACCACAATAATTAAAGTCCAATTTTTTACATAGCAACATGAGGACAGATGGCCCCATGGTTCTCCTCTGAAATTCCCAGCCCTACTATGGGTGTTTCTGCTCATATGCTCTCTCTCTGGGTGAGGGTGGGTGTCTGAAATCTCCAAATGATTTTTTTTCACTTAATAGTGATGTCTGATACAGTATTTATATGACCATCTTTTGTTTTCTTAAACCTTGAAATGGCCTATAGAAGAGCAATGGAGGTATATACTTTTAAAACATTTTGGCAGCCATAGTGATGCGTTTGCAACCCAAGTGACAAACTTCGCCAATTAGATTTCCCCACTAAGAGCTGGTTGTGTTAACATACTGGATTTCCTGGAATGTGACCACATTAGAAAGAAACAATTTCTACATGGATTCTACATCAGATTTTTTGATAAATATATGGAGAAAAGGACCCCTTCATAATTTTTCTCTAGTGTTTACAGGTATCACAGTAAGTGAAACAGCTATGCAAATAGGAAACACAATCGCTGAATTCGTTTTACAGGTTCTCTGTTTATAGAAATACAGCATTCATTTGTTGTTGTACCTGGTGGCTATTAACTGCTCTAATTGTGCTGTAGACTCGTTAATAAGTTTGTTGAAGTTGCACATTATAATTTTAAAGGAGTTAATTGAATACTAATCCAATGCACAGCACAAAATTATTTGAACCATTCCAAGGAAAGCCGAAAATCCTACCAGCTGCCTTGGTCCTAGTAAATCCCTACCCCTGTGAAACAGAGAAAATGAATATTCAATATTTTTTCCATTTGAGTCTCTTGACATTCTATTGATTCACTTTATTTTCCCAACAATTTTCTGACAGGTTTCCCAATGTGGATTCTGTAAATTCTTTGATATGCATCTTGTGATTGCCTTTGAAAATGAGCGCTGTGGCTAACTTTGGGCTGGGGCTTAGAACTCGGAGCCTGAAGCCCTTCACACTCTGGGAGCCAGCATGTTTGTAGACTGTTACTGCGTTACCATGTGATCCTCTGATCTGGGACAGAGTCAAATAGCAGAAGAGGAAGGAGGTTCAACAGGGCATAAAACCTAAGTTATGTTTGTGAAGCAGGTTACTGTTCTGGGGGATTTGGGGAGCAAAGAGAAGTGGGGGATGGCTAGACCTTAAGATTGTGCTGGTAGGGGAAAATGAAAAAAAGAAAATCACTTAAAGGCAAAAAACTAGGACAAAGAAACTAGTAGGTGTGGCAGGAAGGTAGTATCTATCCCAACAACAGTTGTAAAAGGAACAGTCCATTGAGTGTAGAAATGGCAGTGACCCATGTAGGAGAGAGTGTAGGAACAGGTGAGTCTCACACCTTTGCAGAATCTAAGAGCCGGTCAGTTGATGTCACCATTCTGGAGAGTGCCATCAGCACCCAGGTAGGTGACACAGGCTCTTTCTTTCCATCCTAACGTCATCCTTTATTGGAAGAAGAGCCTCACCCTTGTAAAAACTAAGTTTGACCAGAATCTTGCAGAGTAAGGAACTGGCATGCAGATCCCTTTGCAAACCTCCTCCTGATCTGCTGTATTACCTTCTCCATCACATTTTGGCTCAGTATCTTGTAGGAGCTTAAGTTCCAGGATTTACTCAACTTTGTACCTCTTAGTGTCGAGCTCCAAGCAATGCATATAGTGTAATTGCAACAATATTGTAGAATAAGTGAATGAATGACAAAAGAGATGATCCATGATGTAGAAAATGTTCATTAGACCTGACGCCCAAATGGGGCTCCTGTTTCTTTCAGGTCAGGAGCAGCTGTATGAAGCAACTGCCCATGTGTCTGTGTATAATTGACCTTAAAGACCATATATACAGCAAGCATTCTTTGACATCACTCTTAAACCCAAGATGCTTTTAAATGTCTTTGGAGTTGTACCTTGAAGGTAGAGATATTCTACTCTATTTTTATCCTAACACTTTGGGCAGCAGAGATCTCTGACTTCTTCACCCTGTTAAACTAACTGGCCTATTCAATCAAAAATTATCAAGCTGGCTGTTTTGACTGAGTGTTGACTTGGGCAAACAGGCTGTGAGTTTAAACAAAACCTTGATGGCTTTCCTCTCTGCTGATTATACCTCTAGAGGTGACATAATTTTGAAGTAAATGCAAAATATTCCTGGTTTGTCTTCAGGAGGTGGGAGTGGAGTTTTACAAAATAAAAATGAAAACAGTCAATGGCACGTATTGCTTTAGGCTTTGCATAATAGCTTTCAGTTCATGCATTATCCTTCTTGGACACAGTAGTCTCTCAGCTAATATTTGTCAATCAGTGCCTCCCCTCCCCTCCTACCAATCATAAGTTTCAGGATGGACCGTGTCTTCTTAACTCACCACTAACTCCTTGTCTATAGCTGATCAACAAGGAATTGTCATATGTAATAATAGCTGCTGACGTTTATTCATTTTTTAAATTAACAATGATCAACAAACAATGACTTAAGGGCCAAATCTGTCCCCACTACCTGTTCTTTTTTTTTTTTTAAGAAAAGATTTATTCTAAAGTACACACCTTTAACGAACAATTACTCATTAAAAAAACAGACTGATAACAAAATTAGATCTTGGTTTACAGATACATTCAGCTTTTAATTGGCATAGGTTCAGAATCTGATTAATTTGATTGCCATAAGCTGTTTATGCAAGAGGAATCAGAAAGCTTACTGAAAGATCAGTTTTTAGATTTGATCCTATGTTATTTTCGCTAAACTTGGTTGATTTCAGAAACAGGAAGTGAGGGAGTTTGATCATTCAAAATTCTTATTAGTAGTTCAATTTCAATAAAATTGAAACACACATGGAGGAATAAGCTACAACCCATATGCAGAATCTGTTCTCACTATCTCCACCTACCACCAGTACACACTACTATGATCTTTAGCCTAGACTACTGCAATAGTTTTATAACCCGATTCCTGCTTCCCTACACAAAGGAAGATTAAACAGAACAATATTTTTAAAAACTCAAGTTACATCACAACTGTCCTTAAAATTTCCAAAGACGTCTCTACTTTATAATGAAAGAAACACTCTTCATAATAAACCATAATTCCTTGCACGAGCAGACCACGTGTTGCCACTCCCACCTCAGCTCTCATCAGACTCCTATCTTACTGGCTTCTTCTTGGCCCTTTGTTTTCTTTTTTTTTAAATTAATTAATTTATTTATTTTTCTTATTAGTCATCCATCTTATACACATCAGTGTATACATGTCAATCCCAATCTCCCAATTCATCCCACCACCACCACCAACCCCCCGCCACTTTCCCCCCTTGGTGTCCATACATTTGTTCTCTACATCTGTGTCTCGATTTCTGCTCTGCAAACTGGTTCATCTGAACCATTTTCTAGGTTCCACATATATGCGTTAATATACGATATTTGTTTTTCTCTTTCTGACTTACTTCACTCTGTATGACAGTCTCTAGATGCATCCACGTCTCTACAGATGACCCAATTTCGTTCCTTTTTATGGCTGAGTAATATTCCATTGTATACATGTACCACATCTTCTTTATCCATTTGTCTGTTGATGGGCATTTAGGTTGCTTCCATGACCTGGCTATTGTAAATGGTGCTGCAGTGAACATTGGGGTGCATGTGTCTTTTTGAATTATGGTTTTCTCAGGGTATATGCCCAGTCCCACTACCTGTTCTTGTAAATAAAGTTTTATTGGAACACAGCCACATCCATTTGTTTGCATATGGTCTGTGGCTGCTTCTAGGCAACAATAGCAGTTAATTAGTTATGACAGGGACCAAATGATCTGCAAAGCCTAAAATATTTTCTACCTGGCCTTTTCCAGAAATCTTTCACCAACTCCTGATTCACAAGGTGCTCTGCACTGTGCAGGCATGTCGTGGATTATCCCTTTCAGTTTTCACAATAATTGTACGTGATATGTACTTCAGTTATCCCCATTTTACAGATGAGGAAATAGAGGCACAAAGAGGCTCAGTAAGAGAGTGGTAGAGCAAGAAGCAGAAGCCAGTTAGGAGTAACTCCAAGTCCATGCATCTCACCACTGCCCTGCCTGCCTCTCACCCAGTGAGAGAACAGCTATCCTTGCCTTTGGCAGCGGGAAGCATTCTGTGAATACCTGGAGATGGATGTAAGGGCGTGCCTCTACTTCTCAAATGCATCACAAGTAGTGCCTCCAGTTCCCTGGCGGGACAGGCATGGCTGGGAGTGATTGAAAGCACTGTTGCTGGAAAGGTGAGCTCTCAGGCAACATGGGAGCCAGCGAGGCACTTTAGCTGTCACCTGATGGCTCTATAAACACTAGGGAAGGGTGTTTGGTGGCCTCATCCCAGGACCCTCTGTGCTGGGTGGCAGTCTCCTGTAGCTCCTCCAAGTCTGAAATGGAAAACTTTCACCTCCTACCAACGCTGGTGCCCCCCAGTCTGCGGAGACTCCGATGGGTGCAGGGGAATTTCATCTTAAGTCAGAGAGGGGACACAGAGGTCAACAGACAAATAGCTGTAATGTGAGTGGACTTCTTTCATTTAAAAAAATTTTTAAACCCCTCCGCTAATGACTTGGTGATTTTCACAGTAGTAAATGTGCTGACTTAAAAAATCCATGGGAGGTCAATAATTTTCCCTCTGCCTGTCACTGTGCTGATTGTGGTTCCGATGCACCTTAATTACAGTACCTACAGGTGGAGTATTATACAGTGTTTACATTAATCAGAATAGATTTACTGAGGGAAATAAAACTGCCCGCTTCCTTAGCGTTGCACTCTTATCAGGCGGCAAGGGGGCTGGCAGGCTTCTGGGTTAATGCCCGGAGCTGAGATCCCGCCTCGTAGTAGCCAATGGTCTGAGAATGTCTCCATCCTAAGCTGGAGCCCTGTGCCAAACCAAGGAATCAGAGGAAAGTTCCAGAAACTGGATCTTCAGGATTATTAGAGCAGAGGGGGAAAGTGTGTGTGTGTGTAGAGAGAAAGAGAGAGAATGAGAGAGATTGTGCAATTGTTTAAATAACTGATTTTCCATTGTCTGTGGCCATGGGGACAAGAGGAACCCAGGTCACGGAAGGGCATCCCCCCAGGTCTTATTTTTGTACAGGGAGGAAGAGGAGGATAGAACCTCCACTGGGAGCTGAAGAAAGTATACTCCGCCATCCAGTTGGGGGTTGGGAGGAAGAGGGCTAGGTTTTGCTGTTGTTGTTTTTTCTATTTTATTTTGTTTTGTGAGTTTTACATAAGGCTTTACAGTAAAGTTGATTAGAAGGGAGGCCAACAGCCTCCACTCATCCAGAGGGGCAATTTAGATGGGTGGCTAACGCCTCCAACTCCTCACTTAATCTCCATCCTTCACGTTCCTCATCCACAAAATGGGCTTCATAGTATTACCTGCCTCACAAGGTCACTCCGGGGGTTTATTGAGATAATATGCATAAAGCGCTCATAACAGTGCCTGGCACATAGTAGGTGCTCAGTTAAAGTTAGCTATTATTTTCAGAAGTTGTGAACTTGGACTTTTAGAGGCAGTGAAACATAGTCTGTAGTCCTGTCTCTACTAGTTAAAAGTAGTGATGTTATCCAAGTTACTAAACTTCTCTTGGCTTCAGTTTACCCATCCATAAAATGGGGATAATAGTACCTTTAATGAGGGTTGAGTACAAAAGACTTCGCATATAGTGAACCCTCATAAATATTAGCTATTAGCAACAAATTGGAGTGTTTTCTAATCTTCAGGAAATGACAGGTCCTAAGTGCCTGATCAAGTTGTTGAAGTGATTTCTTTCTTCTCAATGTGGTACTTAAGTCCCTAGTCTTTCCCAGCAGGTCACGCCTGGGTTCTTGGTTCGGTCTAGACTTGGCTAATGGAGTCCCTGAGCACAGTCTCCATCCTAAAAAAAGAGCTTGCAAAACCGTAGTGTGTACTTGAGAGGGAAAGCCCTGGGGAGGTTCCGAGGATGACGCAAAGCCAGAGGAAAACATTTCAGTGGAAATAATCCATGCACATTTCAGAAGCAGGTCCTTGAATTGGTCCCGTTCAAGAAATGGACAAAATGCCGGAGAGTTATATATTTTGAAAAGAACTCACCCATCCATCTTTGAGAGTCACAGCCCTGTCACTATTGTGCACAGCAGTCGAGCCTCCCTCTGGGCAGGACCAGAGCCAGCAGGCAGGGAAGGCCCAAGGTGACACGTTAAAGGCAGTTCCAGGCCCTCCGGGCTTTGGGTCCATCCTCACCCTTGCTGAATAGCCTTTCTGCAGGAGCGATTTTAAGGTTAAAAAACGTCCAAAGAGGAAGGAAGGGGGGAGAGAGAGGGAGGGAAAACCTCACTCTTGTCTCTCCACCCGGCCTCATTTACTCTACTTTCGTTAGTGAAACGTGAACCCCACGCATGATGTGAGGGAGTTCCCAGACAGAACAGGACTTTGCCATCCTCTGCTGGATCATTCCTTCTTTATGCTGTCACTTACTTCGGCCTTTCCTCACCCACTGTCATAACCACACAAGATGCTCATGGAGACCCATTGTTATGCTGGGGCACTTGGGTGATCTCATTGTAAAAGGTCCAAACCTGTCAAACTATTACTTCCAGCTTCTGTGATCCAGTAAGAACCCCCCCTCCCCTGCTGCCAGGGGTAGCTGCTCAGCTGGGACTGGACTTGGCCTGGCAGGGAGGACATTGTGTGGACACAGTCCCTGTCTCACCTAGAGCCCTTTTTGCCACTTGCAATGATATTGTTTCATTTCAGTGCTTGCAGCTAAAGCTGACCTTTCTTTGCATTACAACTAGTTTCATTAACACCTTTTTCTTTCCTTCCTCGGTGTGAGCTTTTGTCATTTGGTTTTGGTGGCCAGATTGCTTGAGGGGACGGTACAGCCAACTGGGGCGCTACAGTGGGCACTGTGGCGGTATTTACAAAAGACTCAGATGCAATTCCTGCTTCTCCATTCCCATTAGAACTTCAACAAAATAATATTAACAGAGTAAAGGACTCACTGATATTTAGAAATCTAGTGTTCTAGAACCAAAATGGATCTGAGGGATTATAAAGCATTAAGCCCTCATTTTAAAAATGAGGAAAGTGAGGTAAGTCACGCGGTGCATGGCTGAGCTGAGTTCTTCGATACCTAGCCTCCAAATAAGGGCTGCCCTGAGGCTTCCCACGATCCAGAAGAGCTATTTTGCCACGAATCTGGAGCACAGTCTCAAGATACATAACTAATTTAAGTCCGTGCTAAATATTAGACCATTTTAGGATGATCTGTTTAGTCTTTTAATCCAGATAAACAGTACCCTGTCTACAATAATGGCTTCAGAGCTATGGCGTTAGTGAGCAGAGAGGAATAATTAGCATAGTATTTGCTTGTATGTAAGTGGGGCTTTCGTGTTTGAAATCACTTGGTAGAACAGAGTCCTTGAAACCGTTGTGAACAATGGTCATAGAGAAAGAAAGTGCTGGACTCTCTGGCAAGAAAATGTTTGCCGCACAAAAATTCACTTGGGCAGGAAACTTCACCAGTTATAAACTGGCGGCATTTCCAAATGAGTGGCATTTTACTTTATGGCTCTCTGCATCACGCTCGGTCACTCCGAAATGATTATATAAGGGACTGGTTTTATTACGTGAGCTCACTTGGTACCTCTGCCTCCAGGGTGTCCTGGGGGAAGACAAGGTAGGGTGGTTGATTAAGAGGACCCAAACTGAATTTCTAGACCGGATTTGTGACCCTGCTGCTGCCTCTCAACAGCTGTGTAACTGGGCATATTCCTCTGTCTCTGTTGATTTTAGGTTCTGGTCTAAAGACTTTGCACTAGAGAACTTAATACCTGGCCAGATTTAGTAAAAACCGAAACATAAAAAACACAGGCATCTAGTTAAATTTGCGTGTCACACGAACAGTGAGCTTTTTTATGTATAAGTAGGTCCCACACAAAGTTTGGAACATTCTTACACTAAACAACTTCATTATTTTTCTGAAATTTAGCTGGGTTATCCTGTATTTCATCTGGCAAGCCTAGTCTGTAAAATCCTTTGGACCTTAAAATTGAACTCTGTCATGAACATATCTGACTTTGTTTCTAAGAGAGAATGGGCTTGCTCAGTGAGGGGAGGGGGAGAGAAGCAGTCCCCTGAAAATACCAGCCAATTTCCAGTGTGCAAAGGGACGACGGTTCACAGCGTCCAGAGGAACAGTGTTTTAGAAAACTCTCTTCATTTTGAGAGGTAGCCCCTGAGGACACAGCAGGCTCCTCAAGGCCCGGACCCCAGCTATGGCTGCAGAGCCAGACCTCAAGGGTCCAGGTAGCTCTGTCCCCCGAGCTGTTTCACTCGTAGGCAGTGCTGTGCCCAACGCCCTAGAGAGAGCTGGGTGAAGAAAAATCACTTCTAGTCCTTACTGTACACAGAAGCAATTACCGTTAATCCTGGCTCCATGCCATCATGCACGGAGGACCAGAGAATCCCCACAACAGTGGCCTAAACAAACCATCCTTTAGCGGGACCCAGGGATAGTTGTGGGCCTCCTCCTTCTCCCTAGGTGACGTGGAGATGGCGCCCACCTCAGCCTGTTTTTGTTTGGAGCAGGGTTGCAGGAGGCAGGGGGACGGGGACCAGCAAGAGAGACGGAAGGGAGGGAGACGCTGGAAGTCAGTGTTGCAGGATGGAAATTGCAGATCTCAAAAGGCCTGGTGGCTGGAGGTGGGGTGAGAATAATAAGATTTACAACATAGCCTTAAAAAATATTTGCAGGTAGCGCTTTACCCTGTGTTACAGTGAGGGCCCTCCCTTAAGAGTAATGACCACCTCTTCGGTCCATTTAGTTTGTGTCTTTTACAGTCTATCAGAGATGAGTTTCCTGGAGTCTGGGATCCCACTCAAGGCTGTGTGGAAACATGCAGAAGTGTGTTGATTCCATTTCCACAGTCCTCACATTCTGCCCTTGAGAGGGGCCCTCCACTGATTTCTGGAATGGATGGGCAGACGACCCCAGTGTCTCCAAAAGCACTCTGAATACCCACCCTCCCCGCCACACACGCACACGCGCACGCGCACGCACGCACGCAGCCAGGACCTGAATGAACGGGGACACCCAGACAGCTCCCATGAATTCTACCTCACCTCCATAAAGAAGCACGCAGAGCCCTGGTGCGAAGACAACGCGGTTAGGCTACAATGCTTTATAGACAGAGAGAAAGGAGGAAAACAACTCTTTGCTTTGGATGCAAATAAACTCAGCTTCACCTTTAAAGCTGAAAACCTGTGCCCTTGGCAAGACGTCTGGGGACAGTTCCAGAGGTATTAATCTTACTCCGTTTACAAGTTAAATAGGCCTTTCGAAACTGTTTCTCTAGCACTGCTTTTTCTCTCCAGCACAATCTCCCTCTCTCTCGCCTTTTTAGTACAGTCCGAACTCCCCAGCCGCAGGAAGCCCCCGGGAACGGAGGTCGGGGAACCGACTCGGGTGGATTTCCGAGCCACCCGCTGGCTGCGGGGTCGGCCAGCAGATGGCGCTGTGCCGCACAGTATGGACCCTGCGTGCCGGCCGGCGCAGGAGCGGGCAGACTGCTCAAAGTTTCTAGTGCCCTTCCTGGACCGAAACAAATGTTTGTGGAATTAAGTAGTGATTTCCTTTAGTCTGCGCGACTCTTACTGGCTGTGTTTTCAGGCTCTAGATGTTAACATATGCCATATATTGCTTTTTCGGGGGGAAATAGGGGGTTTCCAAGCACATTTAAACCCATCCTAACTGCTCACGTCAGCTAGTCAAGGTCTGCATTTTCTGATAAAAATAACCCAAAAAACTTCCTTATTAAGAGCTAGAATGGTTTGGAAGACAAAGAAATGCTGGAAAATGTAAGTAAACAGAGCACCTAAGATTTTTCTTAGAGGGGGAGGGGGATTCTTTTAGCAGACTCAAAAATAAAGCATGAAAGTGGACAGCATGAAACTCAAGGCTTGGGTGGAAAAAGAGTCAGGTCGCTGGCTGCCGGGCTTGGGAGAGCTGGAGTTGCCTTATATGATTGCTGGAAACACTTGGGTGCAATGACCATATGTATATAATTGTGGAGAAAATTTAGGAGATGTGCTGGTCTTCAGGGCACAGCCAGAAGGCCATGGGTTTTCAGAACCAAGTTAAGCTGCCATAGATTACGGTGATAGGAATTGTCAGTGCTATCGCTCCACGGGGCCAAGTGGCCCCATTAGTTAGGGCTCAGTATGTATTTAATGTTGTCATAAAATCCATCTTCTCAAAGTAAGCAAGGCAACTCTGTGTGCATCTCCAGCAGGATGTATGCAGCTTTGTTTGGGATAATGGATTTGACGTGACTAAAAACGGTGGGGATTAGATGGACCTGGCACGGATAAATATGACTAATTGTCATCTTGCATCAGCATAAACATGGCTAGCACTGCAGACTAGGACAAGATGGGGAAGCCAGGGAGTTTGGGCGGGACGAGGCGCTGCAGAATTGATCGTAACTGATTGATAAAGCAGGGGTGGAACGGAGCATGGAGGAGGTTTTCCCTTACGTGTGGATGTGAACAGAGCTTTTTTAGAATTTCCAAGCACTTTATTGCTTAAATTGGACTGTGTGTTGCCGCCCTGCCGAGTGAGCACACAGCTGTCTGCTCCGTGCAGAGTAACTTTGGGCTTCTCTTTCTTAAATGCTGATTAAACTTTTGAAACTGGCAGAACGTCCCAATTCATCTTTTACACAAAAGAATAAGTTTTGAAATCTTGTTTTAGACTTTTCAGAAGTTTTCAGCAAGTGACCCAATTATATTATTTCTGTTTGTATACATAGATAATGTTTAACTTTCCTGACCTGTTTTACTATTTTTTTTGTAAATCAGCAGCTATGGCTACACGGAATTTTTTTTTTTTTTAGATAATGAATAAATATTTCTAGTACTGAAATACATCCTTTAAAGTAAGAAATAGTCTCAGACTTTGAAACTTAATCATTTGAAACAGTAATTATATTTAAGGTGATTAAATAATATGATGAGGTATATTCATTTACTAACATACGGTTTTTCACAGTTGATGCTGCTTCTCTCACCTGTTTCCATTTTTTAAGCTAAAGTTCAAAGACATTTTTCTAACCAAATGTCATTTATTATGTCAATGTATGCTGTTTATACCATGAATATTGTTAACATAGTGAAATGAAACTTTAGTTCTGCCACTAATAGCAATATTTAAGCCTTACCCAATATTATAAACATTGCAAATTCTATCCATAATATCCAGAAGCTGATTTTGGATCAAATTTAGAGCTGTCTTTCAAACAGAGCCACATTAAATTTAAAATTAGTCAAGGATTACAGTTTGCTATGAAGAATGTCTCCACCTCCAATATGAGCAAATGTCAGCAAAGTGAAAGGGGAAAAAAAGAAAAGAAAAGAAAAGATGTGATTGTTTTGACACAGTGAGAGAAGCTTAGTGTTGCTTCATTTTTAACCTCACTTCAAATTATCTTTTAACCACCCTGATATTTCTGCATGGAGATAATCACATCTCATCAGCCTTCTCAAAACCCTGTAGCTCCGTACCCAGAGCTAACGCTCCTTGTTAAATCATATTGCTAAACAAAATGTTACAGCTCCCGCAGCAGACAGATGAAAAGCAGCTTTGCTGGACGGCCTCTTTTTTTTTCTTTCCATCATTCAATTTTATTTTCTTTCCTTGGGTAATTTTAATCTTACGTAAGGTATACGAATGTTTTCCCTAGAAAGTCAGGACATGAGTTTAAAAAAGGTAAAAGCAAATCTGCCCTATAGATGAAGATAGAAACCTGTTGAAATGCTCCTGGGAAAATAATAAACACAGGGATTCACAGGCACATTTAATAGAAGAAAATCCTTCTTAAAGGTTCTTCTGAAACATGGGACTTCAGGAGAAGAAAAAGTGACCCTGGTTTTAAACATACACAATCGATTATTCCTTAACATCATTTAAGAATTCACATATCATTGAGGTTTAACAAACACATGAAGAACACTGGGCTTATTTATTTTAGCAGTTTTGCATCTGCAGATGGAAAATCAAAAACCCTCTGCTTAACGTTTGAAAAACTGGTAAATAAATGACTGACTGCCTTATCTTTATACAATTTGCCTTAACTTCACTTCCTCTCACTTTGTCATTTAATTTGTACAAAATCAGTTTCCAAATCAGAGTGACTATCATCTATTAGTCCCCCTGGTGACAGAGGGCAGGGCATTGTTGTAGCTGAGTTAATAAAGCAGAAACACAAGCCTAATTACTGGGGAGATAAACCATGCTGGCAGGGGTTACCTTCCTCAAGGTCTGGAGCTATCTGTACCCAGACATTTCGTAAGGAGAGTGTGTGTGCTAAGGACAGACAGAGACCAAACAGGTGGGGTGTGTTTGTTTTCAGAGAGCAATACTGATAAATTTCAGAAATTGTCTTCCTAAGAGGCTGGTGTGGTAAACTGTGCATATACACTGGGCAGGGAGGGGAGGGGAGCAAGTGAATATTCATTAATCAAATGAGATAATGGGGGGGCGAAGCAAATAGAAAGTGGTGTTTTTGTTACAAGGGCATGTATGTATGTTTCAATAAGCCTACATGCACATGTGTTAAATAGCGCTGAGGAGGTGGGGTGTGTGTGTGTGTGTGTGTGTGTGTGTTTATATGAGAGAGAGAGAGAGAGAGAGAGATTGAGAATGCCTCTCTAATGCCAGCAGTTACATGATGGAATGTATCCCCCTATGGAAAATTTTAAATATATGGATATTATATATATAGTGTAATGTAAGGAACCATACTGTATATAGCATAATGACTCAACAACTTTTATAGAATAGAACCTGATTGAAAATCTGATTTATTGATGGTTCAGAAGGCTGTATTGTGTTTTTATAGGCTTAAATCATGTGTATATGACTATACCATATTTATGCAAATTGCATAGTCATGCTGAGAGATTTCACCATCCTGTATACTTTGTCATATATAATATGCGAGACTGCAACACTTTTATCGAGACTGCCATCCTGCCCAATTCCCTCCCTCCAAAGTAAACAAACAAAAAAGCCTACCTGTGTAACTAACATTTAAGAGATATTCATAAAAAGAGAAGAAATAATACAGTTCCTGAATCCTGATTTGGATGGCTACGGTAATCAGTGGATTCTGTAACAAAAGCTGAGAAACTGTGTTTGCAGAGTGAATCTATTAATGCAGTTTTGTCCAACAAATATTAAAATTGCAAAGTAATTTGCCCATTTGACAATGGCTAATGAACTTAAGTATGCAGAATGAACTTTAATAATTGAGGAAATTGTGCAATTAAGCTGAGAGCAGCTGAAAATTACAAATAAAATTAACTCTCTAGTTTAGCAAGACTATCACTACTTCTATTACCAACCAGTTTGTGTGGGTCTCAAGAAAGTATGGAAACTTTCAAGTGACTGTACATTTATTGTGATGATTAACCATAAGGATATTGACCTCATTTTTTTAAATAGAAATGAGCACTAATACTTCTTTTCCACAATATGTTTCTGAATTGCCATGTGGCTGGAATTATACAAAAGGTCTCATTGGCAGGCTGAGTTTTAATTTTGATTTCAGGTTTATGATCCTATCTGTGTCTATTTTAAATTTAAATGGATTACATTCAGCAAAAATCCTTTTACTAGCCTGGCTTGGCTGTCTCATACTATTAGGCTCTGTATGTCCAGCTTTTACAAATCTGTTAATACATAAAACCATAAAAAGCCTCTTATGTTCAAACCAGGTTAGACTGAAGACATCAGATTAATATTTGATAATGTAGAAGAGCCCTTAATCAGATTTGCTTATTTCATGACAGAATGTTTCTGCAATTATCATAATTGTTGTGCTAAATATGTTTGTCTTTGTATCTGGCTTTGGGCATAATCTTCTCTCTTGAAAGCCACTCAATGTAGAACTTCAGATTCCTGCACAAAACCCAATTAATATTAAGATGACAAGCCCCAATGAGCTCCAAAGAGGCAACAGCTGAACAGACTCTAACATTCTTAAGTACAGATACTTGAGTGATCAAGTACATCTGAGGGAGACACACAATTCAATAATCCCTTTCTCAAGAAAGTCAAGAGCCCTGTGAGATACGAGGGAAATCAAAGGAACACATCAGAAAGAAAATGATGGGTCTGGTCCTGTAGCGTCTCTATTAAAATGCAAAAGTTATGGATTTTTTTTCAGGATGATGGGAACCTTTTCTGTTTTTATTGATTTCTTTTTATAGCTTGATGATTTCTCTAAGATTATCTTAAAAGCTTAAAGAAAAAAGGGGCCTCATCAAAAGGTATCTTGCATGACAGAAGTGTATATAGTTTTGGTTAACATGATGGGGTGAAGGCTCTTACCGTCCGGGAAGAAAGGGATTCTGCTAGTTCGTCAGCCTGGGGAAGGGCTGCAGCCTCCATGGTAAAATGAACATCTTACTGCCACATTTGGTGCATGTATGTGGAAAACCCACCCTGCTTGCCCCTGCACCAGTAAGGAGAGGTGAGCAGGGGGCTGAAGCTACCCGGGCATTCCCCCAGAGACGGAGTCATAAAGCACTGTATTAACAAACGTCTTTTCTATTCGCATTGTGTAAAGCCTTCATACCCTGACCCCCAATTTCCTAGCATCCTGGGTGACTCCTTGGATTTACAGCTAACTTCACTGTCCAGAGGTGACATCCTAACCCATTGATTTGTAATCAGAAATTGGTTTCCTGTCACTTTAAAAGTGAGGCACTAAGGGGCAGTAAAAACAAGGCTGTCTGAGCTAAATGGAGCTATAGTTCAGACTCAGGGCCATTACACACTACCTTCCCCATGTATTTATTACATTAAAAAACCTCTGTAGTGCACGTTAAATGGCCGGTGACACCCCCTTAGGTGACTTATGGCTCTGTGAAATCAGTTTTGTAGAAAGTCCTTCACATGTGCCAAAACAAAACCAAAAAATAAAGAAACGCCAGTGTGCCTGTGTTTGTGCATAAGAACGCGCCAGTCCCAGCCCACTGAGTGAGTCTCTGCGCCCAGCATTTCAGCGGCAGGAGGTCCCAGTTGTGGTCATGCAACATCACCTAGAGCTCACTTTGCTCAGGCATCACGAAACGTGAAACCAACCAAAGTGGTCCTTGCTTGTTGCCTGATAAATCTGGTGGAGCTGTGGAGTCCGCCTGCCTAATTTCAGGGTCTCTCCTAAGTAAGAAGGACCTGTGCATATACCCAGGTCCATCCCCCTCCAGACACCCAACTACCCACTCCCACACGTGACACCCTGACAGTTTTTTCAGATGTCCCGTTTACAGTAAACAATAGAGAACAAGGATAATTAAAATCGAAACTACCTAGCCTGGAGTAGAAATAGGCTTCTCCGACTTAGGCTTACATTTTCAAAGATGCAAGTGCTCGAAAATTCCCAGGAAAAGGTTTTCAGAGATTCCTCTTATAAACCAGACACAAATTCCACCCAAATTCAGCTCCTGGTTGGCCCCAGAGCCCCCATTTCCTTTCTCTGCTTGTCACAGCAAGGCAGGATTTCCCTGGAGAGAGACCCTCACCCTGGCAGTAATCTAGGCGCCGTGCACCATTGCATCAAAATAGACTCTTTGCCACACAAGCATGGACAATTCTACTCACAGAGTGAATTGCCCCAAATGGTGAGATATTTGAAACGAAATGTGTTCCTGTTGCCTTCTGAGGTTCCCACTAATTAATATTCAAAAGACTCAAAGAGGAAAAATGGATACCTAAATCATACATATGTATATGCCTTTTAAGCTTTATTATAAAGGCAAAATAACCCCTTACTTGGTTAAAATCCAACTTGAGTCAACATACAAAGGTGACTGCACTGTAATACTAGACAGATCTGCATTATGTAGGCATGTTCCTGCACCATCAGAATGTCTCAATACCAAGCACCCTGTTGGCACAATTACACTAAAGCTCTAATTAGTAGCAGTAAGATTAGAACCCCTACATGTTAAACCTGTAGAAGCAACGCTGAGTGAAGGATTTAAAACAGTTTCAAAACATTGTATTGCCTTTATTACAGTCTTTATACTTCAGTAAAGAAGGGTTTTCTATAAAATGCACTTAAAATAATCTGGTCCTGTCACTAAAAATAGGAAAGATAAGGTAATTGCAGTCAAACCTAGTGAGTCGGCTTGCTACCTAGGTGCGTTAAATCGAAAATGACAAATGTAGTGAACTCTACTGGGAGATCCATACTTCCTGCCTGCTGGATGCATTGGTATTTTTCCAGCCATCAGCCAGGGGAACATGCAGGGGCCATACTTGTCACGGGCCTGCCTTTTCATTACCTCTGAGAAGCCAGGAGGCAGGCATCGGGAGCGAAATCTCCCTCACCAGTCAGATTGCAGCAGACGGAGATATACCTGTCTCCTTAGAGACAGCGGCACTCACATTGGACGAGCGCACGACTCCTCCCTTCCCACGGAGATGGCACCGGGGCTTAGCTCCCTGCTGGCTGTGAAGCTGGACGTCTGGGTGCCGAAGCTGGGGCCTCCAGGGAAAGGGAAGTAGAAGGGCACATCCCGCAGCAGAGGTCTCCGTCAAGCTGAGAGCAGGCTGGGGGTCTGCAGCGCACACCTGAGCTGGGGAAAGTCGAACAGCCACCGCGAGAGTTCTGATCACAGCTCAAAGAGAAAAGGAAGGCAGACGTGGATTGCCACATGACAGGTGTATCTGTTTGGATCTGGGACTCTCTAGATTGGATTTTCCCGTGAAACTGAGTACTCGCGACTGTGTAATACGTTTTAAGGGCGAAAACCTAGAAGCTTAGCAGGAGGGAAAAACAAAGCCATTTCCTCTGCCTGGTAGTTTCCCATTCCCTGCCCGCCCCCTACCACCTCCACAGCCAACACTGGTAGTTGAGGAAAGCCAGGCCAAGGCCAATGGAGTCTTCTCTGCAGCCTGCCTGCCATCCAAGGGCTCATCTGGCCACCCAACCCCAGTTATCTGCAAAAATCCCTGGTTCTCTCAGCCCATCAAGTCCCTGAGTGGAAAAATAGGGAATTCTGGGCACACAAAGGTCCTGTGAAGGCTACAGGATCTAGTGGTAAATTGAGCTTATGTTAAAATATATATATACATATATATATATATATATATATATATATATATATATATACACACACACACACACACACATACCTCAGCTGCCCTGTGGGCAGAACTTGGCCTAAGTACTTTGAGACTGCAACATTAAAAACACGGTTATTCTGGAGGAATCTGTCTATAAACATCTACAGAATAGATAAACATTTGAAAAAATTCGCCTGGGCTTTTCCATGGAAGCAAATGCATTATTTATTTCGCTTCTCAAATGCTACGCCAAACCACTTTGGCGATCTTTATGAGGAAAATAGGAGACAGAAATCCCCAAATCTTACTGTAGTTCTGCTTTAGTATCACTAAACAGCAGTTATTTCCCCCCGCCAACAAATTTCCCATAATTACAGTGATGCCTAGTGAGTGTGTATTTGTAAAGCATACATACGTAGACCTTCGAAATGTGTAGTGTAACTGGTATAAAACTGTCTACACTAACGTACGGTGATAAGAGGGCAGAAGTCAGAGGATGGCTTCTGAATCTTAATAATTGTATGTGTTCAGCCATATGTTATATCTAGAAGTGCCGTTTACTGTAAAATTGAAGGCCAGGAGAGTATGTTACTTTCTGGCTTCTATATTTTATGTTGGCTTCATAGCCCCAGACTGGAAGAAGGAAGTGAAAACATCCTTCTGCCTTACAGGTTATCTTATTGCCGTCATAATTCCAGTATTTATATGCATGTATGTTTTATCTACAAAAGATATCCACAGGAGAGCTGATCTTTCTGCAACTGTTACAGAACTATTAAATGTATATTAGCATGGTCATTTTTATTTAATGGAAACAAATAACAGTTAATCTTATTGGAAGGGTTAAGTGGGTTTACTTGGTAAAGGGCAAATCCCTTTGGATGCTTTCTTTTTTAAAGAATAGCTGCAGTGGCTGACAGATGGTCTTTGTCTGAATGCAGCTGAGGACAGATACAGTTTCTTTTTACACATTTATGAAAGTTGTAGATATAGATGCTTAGTAATATGTGGTGGCCTAGGAGAAAGAGCAAGCTTGGTGGACAGAGTATTAGATTTCAGATCAGTGACAGATGGCTGGCTTAGCAGAGTCAGATAAAATTAAAAGGCGGGGGGTGGGGGGGGTGGATAAAAAGAAACCACTTTCCATGTAAAAGTTGCATCTCTTAAGACAATGGCAGCATGTAGCATTCAGCCCTCTTCCCAACCCGGTGTCAAGTTCCTAGATTTAAATTCCTACATTTTACTTTGGCCTTTGCAGAAGAGGTGGGATTTTTCTTTGTTGATCAGGTTTGTCAAAGGGATACTAAGAAGCAAAATAATTAACAATTTGCCTTTCAACTCGACCAGCAGAAAGTACTTCCATTTGCACAATGACACTGGATATTTGCATGTGGGTCCGTAGTCACAGCACTCCTCCTCCTAGGTTTGGGCAGATTTTTATAAGCCTGTTGGTAAGATCCACATTTTTGCTTACTCCATATGCACCATTTAAACTTATCACATCACCATAACCTTCGTCAAATAACCGTACCACATATTTAGTGTTAATTTGTCACGCTGAAATTATTCATCAGTGTCTTGAGTAAGTCCAGTAATATTTATGGGTTATGCCATTCCATGTTTTCTGGCAATGCAGTTTGCTAGATTTCATAGATTTACTGTGTCTGCTTTTTTATGACTGACATAGCAATAACCAGATTGCAGAGATATTTATGTTGTTTGTGGCTTAGCAAGATAATTAAAGGATATAAATTAATCAAGTGCAATTAATTAGAAACTTTATGTTCGCAGCAGTCCTTCTTTGCATGTATAATTTATATTTATTGATTTCCTGGCTTTCATTAGCCTATGAGATAACAGCAAAAATGCATTAGAGAAGAAAATGTACAATTAGCATGAGAGTGAACCTTGGCATAATGGATAGATCAGCACATGTTTGGGGCAAATATAAAGCTTTGTTAACTGTCATAAGCAGTTACAATTGATGAGTGGTATTTTACTACATATCTTTCAGCTGATTAACGGCGTTTTTAAAGAGTCCCCTTAATGGGAAGCTGATAGGTTGGCTAAATTTACATTTTAATCAGAGTATTTATGATAGAGGCAGCCCTAGAAATTCATTGGCAGAGGACGAGGCGACATTTCCTGAGGGACTGGAGCGGGGAGTGGGCTTTGCAGTGTATCCACTCACCTATTCCTTCTCTTGTCATTTGTCCAGAAGGGTCTGTGTGTGGGAGGGACGGGAACACCAGTGGCCTCCTTATCACCGGCCATGCTCAGGCTAATCTCTTGCAGAAAGGGCCAGATGCCAGGACAGGGGAACCCCAGTCACGCTTGCGTGTCTTCTGTCACTGGGTGTCAAATCCCAGCCCCATGGGCAGCAGCGGTGGCTCCCAAGCTTCCTCACCAAGGGCTCCCGGTAGGAGGGAGTGATATCTTGGCGGGGGGAAGGGCAACTCCCTAGCTGAGCCTGCTTTTTCTATTTCCCAGCTGGGTTGAAAGCCAACCGAACCAGCCCCAAGGAGACCACGCGAGAGACCACAGCCCTGGGTCCAAAGGTGTATCTACTCACGCCCATAGCTCAACAGCTCCCATTTTACACCTAGAAGCAGAGCCTGCCCCTGAATCTTAAAGCCATTAAAACTCTGGCTCTGCCAAGCAGGAACAGGAGTTAGAATGTGGAACAGTAAGAGGAAACTTTGGAAGGGGAGTCATAAGTAAATCCTCACAAGGCAATACCTTGCTCCTTCCTTCAGAAAGGGAGACGGGGGATTGTTCCTCCAGAATTCCCTCTAGAAGACTGAAGTGCAATTTTCCATCACCCTCGTGAGCCATTACATGTCCAGAAGTGAGAAAGGACAAAAGCTATCTCCTAGACTAATACCCTGTTACCATATCATGGAGCCTGCAGGGGCAGGTTAGATGTTTTTGTTCATAAAAACAGACCCTCTGAGATGGTGTCATGGGCAGCCCCCAGCAAAACACTGCAGGATTGGACAATTAATAAGGCCACAGAGTGGGATTCACGTCTTGGCTGTTCAAGTGGTCCTCCATGGACATCTCTGCAGGAGAGGACCTCTTTCTTGTCATTCCCACATGGAGATGGGACAATAGGGCTGGGCAGCCATGTTATATGTTTAGAGGGCCTTCCCAGTGTGGGCTTTATACGAAAGAATGTGAAGAAGCCCTCTGGAAACAAAAACAAAAAAGCCATTGCCTGAGTCCTGCGAAGGGCCTTTTCCTCTTCTTATTTCTGCTCCTATGCAGCCTAAGTGGTCAAAACACCTCCCCTATTTCCTGGTGGAATCCCATAAGTGTGGATGGAATATTGACTCTATCTTCCCTGAATCTCCTTGCCCTGGGGCAATGAGAGTTGAACTAGGTACACCAAAGCTAGGCTACAAATAGGAAATTAGTTTTTATTTATCTCAGTGAGAAGAAACCAGAAATGAGCAAATATGAGATGAATATAAGAGAAGGATACAGTTTCTGCTTTATGTGGTGATAAGCCCCCTTTTTCCTTTTCATACTAATTATTATTATCATTATTAGTACTATTTTTCCCCCCAGTTGCCTTAGGATGTTATCCAAGAGGAAGCACTGTATGGGCTGGTGGAAGCTCCACAGTATTATTTTTTTCATGTAATAAAATGTATGTAATGATCATGATTAATGTTTGTTTATTGTTGTATCATTGTGTTTTCCTTCTAGTCTCAGTGTGATACTGGTTTAATTAAACTTGGGAGAGGGTGGGAGTGGGGTTGGGTGACAGTCTTCAGAACTTTATACAATAATGGAGTCTGCATTTGGTTGCACTTACATGTCAATTATGATGAAGATGTCCCCATAAATGACTGATTCTGCTTGTTCTTTTAAAGGAAAGTCCATTCCCCATCCTTTATTGTGTAATTTACAGATAAATTTGTTGTGCCTCAGACCAAAGGCTTTTATGTACAGAAATTGCAATGAGAGTAGAAATTATGGTAATTGAAGAGTGCTCTATTTTAGGTTTTTCTCTGATCACATGGAATGGTCATCAGCGTCTTTCCTGGCCATAATCATGCCCCAGATTCCAAATTATTTTTTATTAGTTTGTTATCGAGTTTAACTGTTTGTTCAGGAAAGAGAAAGGCTGAGAGGGAAGAGCAAAATATTGTCTCTGCTGCTTGACTGTCTCCCCTAAGGAAAAATCAGATAGGTGCCATCAGGGCCAATTTTTTTTTCATTTCTGATGCACCCAAAATTAGTTTGCCAAGACTCTCATTACATAATTTCCTCATTTCCTTGGGAAAATCAAATGTGTGTCCTAAACGGAAGCCATAGAGCTTTGAAATAAATTAATATGATTTTAAAAGACTTTAAAGCTGAATTCAGATATGCCTTAACATTTACAGCACTTTACAGTTTACAAAACACTTTAATATCTATTATCTCATTTTAGCATCATAACTTTGAAGGAAGCAGGATATGAAATTCTTTTACCTAGCATACATATAGGATATACATGTGATACTAAATATATTTTTCTGCAACTTGCTTTTTCCCTTCGGTAATACGTTGTGGATATCTTTCATGTCAATATGTAGAACTTCGGTTTAATTGGAGACATTTAGGATGCCTTTGGATTTCCCTTATTTTAGACATTGCTGAATTAATATTCTGGTGGAGGGATATGTATACGTATGTGCATATATACATAAATACATATTCACATACATACGTGTATGTGTGCCTATGTGCATATGTGTTTGTGGGGGGGGCGCCTATAAGCATTTCAGCATAGAGTGTTTTGGATCAGAATATAAATCATTTAAATTTCTGATACAGTCTGTAGACCCTATGCAACAATATCTACAGGTTTCATTTCCCACTCGTTCCAACTCTAGATAGTATCGATCTTTAAATTTTTACCAACTTCAAAGAAAAAAATTGTATCACGTTATTATTTAGTTTGTGTTTTCCCAATCAGTAGTGAGGAGTGAAGCATCTTGTTATGTTTATTAGTCACTCATATTTCTTCTTCATACAATTGTTTGTTCACATTATTTGCAAACGTTTCTTTTCTGTTGTTTCTCATCTTCATAATTATCTATAGAGAACTTAGGTTAATATTAACTCCTGTTGATTAAATACTTTGCATCTCAGCCTCTCATTTGAGGTGCCGTTTTGTCTCATTTGAGGCCCTACTCAAGTTTTCTGTTTCTTCTTTTTTTAAAAAAAATTATGTAGTCAAATCAGAACAAGGGTTATGTGAATGAAGAAAGGAAATTCAGAGAGAGGGGAAGGAACTTGCCCAAATTTATTCTTCCTTTAAGCGGGAAAGTCAAGATGTGATGCCCCATTTGTTAACCACACTGCTGTCCTTCTCTGTGGATGCTGCCATGATGCTAGTCTATAAATAGGCCCCTGGAAAGTGGGCATGAAGCACAGCTTTCCTATTTCAATTACTGGCTCTGTCAGACTCCCCTCAGCCATCTTCAGCTCCCCTTCCGACTCACCTTGAAGGAAGTTTTCTGCCTATCCTTCAAAACTTAGCCCCAATCACGCACCTATGAAGCTTTACCAGATACTCTCAACTCAGGCTTTGCCTTTTCTGCCATTATATGTTGGTGGTATGGGCCTCAAGGGCAGCATCTATCAGAGTCTGCTCTGTGAGGCAGGTATTTATGTCACGGCTCTCTCCTGCCCTAGACAGTGAAATCTCATAAGGTAAGGACCTGCAGTAGATTAATTGCGTTAATTCACTGATCTTCCTCTCTCCTGTATCCGTGTCCTGCTGATGTGCTCTTCACGTGAAGAGGTGAGGTCCATTCCTCATCCCTTGAATCTGGAATGACTTTGCCACTTGTCTTAAGAGGGCTTGTGTGGTTCTGCTCATACTCTCGGCACCCTACCATTGACACCACGTGAATAAGCCCAGATTTGCCTGTTGAAGGATGGGAGACCAGATGGAGGAGAATCATCCCAGGGGAGGACATCCCAGACAAGCCATAAGATGAGTCCTCACATAATCTACCAAGTGACTGCAGACACATGAGCAATTCCAGCTGCAGTCTGCTGAGTCCAACCTAGACCAGAAGAAACCCCCAACCAACTCACAGATGTATAAGCCAAGTAAATGTTTATTGTTTAAACCACATTTGGGTGACTTGTTACGCAGCAAAAGATGGCTGATAACAAGCCTTCCTGCAGCAAAGTAAGCGTGGTATTATTGGGCATAAATGTGCATAGTTCCCATGTCTCACTCATTTTTGAATCCTTGAAATATAGCCTAGCATGTTACATTGTACATAGTACATGTAAATAAGTGTTGAATTGAATTCAGTCTCCTCCTTTAACGGCAACTGAGAGTCTGAATATTTGAAGGGATTCTTTTAGTGGGAACTTCCACTTCTCAAAGCCAAGCAGAGTCTGTCCACATCCATAGTGTAAGGAAATTTGGAAGAAGCAAAAAAGATTGCTGGGTATGGAAAATTATGCATTGTCTAGAGGACACCAATCTGAATTATCTGATTCCAGCCCTTCATTGCCTTTGAGTTATTTTATAGCCCATAAGTTGTAGAGAACCAATGGCAATGCAAATGACTCTTGTCTATGAACATGCAAATGAATTCCATCTACTGGAGAAACAACAAGCCCACACCCCACCATTACCATCATAACCAAAGAAAAAATAGTTTTGCATCTACTTGCAAGTTCATTTCAATATTCCTGATCTAGAAATATGATTGTTCTTTGGATTCCCTTTTAATAAGGAGTTAAATGAAATCTTCGACACTTGTCCATTTTATATTTGAATGAGAATAATGGTTCTGTACACCCATCTTCAATATGGGGAGGGGGTTTCCCACACACAAGTAAGCAGTGCTGGGACACCAGCAGGGTGTCCTACAATTTAACTCAACTCTGATGTTGTCTACCTGGAGATAGTGTCAGATTCCACAGGTTAAGGGCTCAGTCCTACAAAACTGCCCTCCCTACCCGTACTTTCTATGCCAGTCACAGACTCAGGCTATCACCTGTGTTTCTGGCTATAGAGTGGTGGTTCCAACGACCTCCACCTTGGATTGGATTAATTTGCTAGAGCGACTCCTAGCCCTCAGAGAAACATTTTACTTATTAGATTATTGGTTTATTACAAAGGATATTAAAGGATACAAATCAACAACCAGATGAAGAGATACGTAGGACAAGTTTCCAAACAAAAAAGCTTCTGTCCTCATGTTGTTTGGGGCCACACATTGTGGCTGATTGAAGTGTTCTGATTCCCCAACCTCGATGTACTCTGAACCCTGTACATAACTCAGGAACAGCCAGATGGAAGAGGTGAACAGGGCAAGGTATGGGCAAAGGGCATGGGGCTTCCATACCGACCTCTAGGTGTTCCACTCTCTCTAAATCTCCCCGTGTTCACTAACCAAGAAGCTCTCCGAATCTCAACATTGTGGGTTTTATGGAAACTTCATTACATAGCCATGATTGATTAAATCATTGGCCATTGGTGATTTATTCAACCTCCAGTCCCCCTCCCCTCCCCGGAAATCAGGAATTGAAAGTTCCAACCCTCTATTCATGGTGCTTTCCAAAAGTCACCTCATTTACATAATCCCAGTTGTGGTGGAAAGGGGCTTGCTATAAATAATAAGACACGTATTTCACCTTTATGGCTCTGAAGCAATTTCAGGAACTGAGGACAGGAGACCAAACGCTATCTCCCATTGCTCTTATCACTCAAGAAATTCCAAAGGTTTGGGGATCTGTGAGCCGGGAACCCTGGATGAAGACCAAACGTATGTGAAAAATACATTTTGGTCATCTGAATGAGCAAATATATATTTCTTATAAATCACAATATTCAGAGGGTCATGGTTTTACTTTCACTTGAACATTTTAACAGTTTGAGAGAGCCTTTCAAATGCTCAGTGGGTTCACCGGACAGCACTGATTAAATTTCATTGCCAAAGTAGAGAACCTCAAGGGCTGCTCAAGCCCATGCACGTCTTTTCTTAGCTCCCAATCTGAATCTAAATCGGCAAAAGTACCTAACTGATTCTCTGCTTTTCCAATTTTATTCTTCTTCTCTGCTAATTTTGTGTTGTGCTTTTGCTTTTGGTTTTGGTTTGTCTATGGCCAATAAGTTATTTCCCATTGGTGGCAACAGTGATTGGGAACTTGGTTTGCGGTCAGACCATCTGGTGATTTTTGTATATGGATTAATGGTTTTTATTGATCTAGTTTCTGTTGGGTGACTAGCAAGGTGACAGAATCTCCCTTGCTAGTCTTTATTATTTGTTTATATATTTTGAGATCAAATCAAACAAAAATTGTGTACCCACTGGGAAGAGCAGCGCTCAATAGCCAGACTGGAGAATTTTTGTGTTCTGTGTTTTCCCTTAATCTGTGGCTGAAAATGCGGAATTGAAACTCCAAGATTTCTGCGCGTTTGTAATTCAGAAAGGACTTTACCTTTCAGTATTCAAGTATGTAAAGTTTTCATATCTCCAGGGGACATTAATAAGTTAGATTGTAAAGTGTTTTAAGGGAGTTCTGTTCTGATTGGTTTATAGAGATAAATATGCACTTGTACAAATTAAATATTCCTGAAATTCCCAGGATATGGGAAAATTTAACTTGTAATACTTTAAATGTTCTATACTTAAAAGAAAAGCATTCTTATAGAAACTAACTCAGAAACACTATAATAATTGAAATTCACATAATTGATGTAGATCTTTGGCAGACAAGACTAGTTTAATAATATTTGTTTAATGAAAAACACTATACCTTCTCTTATTACTGTCAGTTATGATACAAACAAACATTTTTTATTATACTGCAGTATGTTTTCCTAAACTTACACAGATTTAATGATCAAATAAGGTATCATTATTCCTATATAATATTTAAGGTTATAAAAAAGTAAATGTAAATTTGTGTTTAACAAAAGGGACTCATTCTCACAAACTATTTATTTCAACAGTAATTATATTTTGTAGTATGTCAGCTTGAAGATACTTTCCAAGGTCTTTAGGTAACCTGAAACCTAGGCATGATATTGACTTAAGTAATAGACAACCATTTGATGTGTAGATCGTTTCTAACTAAGACACATTACTAAAGCATTGGGTACTAAGCATAATTTCAAGTTTATGTATTTTCCTTTTTGTTTTTTTTTTTTTTTTTTTTGTGGTACGCGGGCCTCTCACTGCTGTGGCCTCTCCCGTTGCACAGGCTCCGGACGCGCAGGCTCAGCGGCCATGGCCCACAGGCCCAGCCGCTCCGCGGCACGCGGGATCCTCCCGGACCGGGGCACGAACCCACGTCCCCTGCATCGGTAGGCGGACTCCCAACCACTGCGCCTCCAGGGAAGCCCCCTTTTTGTTTTTATTTGCTGCAAAGATACTGCATCCTTGGGCTAGGTTAATGAATGTGTTTATTTTTGGCGCTTAGGGTAATTGTATAAGGGATATGGGTGGCAGTTGGATATTAGTGTGACAGTTTTCAATTATCTACCCTATAGTTTTCTTTGTGAAATGAAGTTAGTTACTTTGAGTAAAGTTTTAATTAATATAAATATTTGAGACTACATTAAAAGCAAAAGTAAAAAAGAAATACAACATGGACGTGATTCTGTTTTTCAAAGAAAAGAGTTTTGTCCTAAAGAAGTGGTTTTCAGTTTTGTTTTTGCCTCCAGATTTCTTTATACTTTTAAAACTTATTTAGGCTCCCAAAGAGCTTTAGTTTTTAGAGGTTATAACTACTGATACTCACTGTATTAGAAAATAAAACTGATAGCATTTTAAAATACTTATTTACTAATTGATTTGAAGCTAGCTTTGATGAATGCATTGCACATGAATAACATCTTAATGCTGCTATGAAATTAGCCCTGACCCTCTACGATCTGTCCTAAAGTGTCAATTTGTTCCCCAAACTGAAAGAACATAATGTAAGACAAAACTTTATTTAGCTTGGTTTATAGATAATACCTGAGGCTGAACAGCAAATATTAGCACAGTTCTGATGGGCGAGTTTCTTTGGTTTACTGTCCTCACCTGTGATACAGGTTATTCTTTCTGTGTGTAATCTGCCTAGATAACAAAGATTCTGTGTCCTACCAAAGTAATTTTCTGTGCTTTATTCTGACTATTAAGTTCTTACTCATTTAAGAAAACAGAGTCCTCACTTATAAAAGAGTTAAAGGTTATTTACAATCATGCCATCTTCTATATTTTTTAATGTTTTATCATCTCTGATGAAATGGGTAACCAAGGATTGTTTCTCAGGCATCCATGATATTAACTTTATCAAGTGTCCAAATCTTTGACAGCTTTTTTGATTATCACCTGCTCAAAATCATATCCTCAACATAAAAACTAAACTAAAATGAAAACCTTCAAGTTATCTTTTGCACCTAAAACTCCCTTGAGATTTCTCAGAAACTCCTTGGAAAATCACAAAGATTTGTTCTTTCCCCTTGTAAAAGGGAAGGTGCTAGAAATAATTAGGTTTATTTAAAACATTACTATTGATAAATTGTATGGGAAGGATTATCAAATCAAAAGAGATGCTCTGCCTCCTCTACATTAAATTTGTGTAAATAAAGTGTAACAAATGTACATATTTCAGAAATTGTATAGTGGGAAGTTCCCTAGAGATTTGTCAGTGCCCTCATCCTCTGTAACATGCTTCTGTTTATCAGAGTCCTGAAGATATTAGGCAACAACAGTATAGTATTTCAGTCATGATTTGGGTTACTATTTAAATCCTTGCTTGGTTATCACCTCACTTTAATTCAAATCTAGGATCTTCTAGGTAAGTGGGTTTTCATTGAGGATGCACTGTGAAATTTTATAAAAATACATGTCTTGGCCACATTCCAGACTTACTGATATTCTTGGTATACAAGGTTGTACAAGGGCACAACAAAAGGCAGCAAACTGGCGGAGCAGTCCAGGTTTATGGGAAGAAATATGTTATCTACGCTGAGCGAGAACAGCAGGAGAAGGTTAATGGCAGGACCGTCCATGTGGGCATTCACCCCAGCAAGGTGGTTATCACCAGACTAAAACTGGGCAAAGATTGCAAAAAGGTCCTTGAACATAAGGCCAAATCTCACCAAGTAGGAAAGGAAAAGGGCAGATATAATGAAGAAGCAATTGAGAAGACGCAAGAATAAAGTAATCTTGTATACATACAACTTTCATTAAAAAGGGTTAAAATGAAAAAAAAAATCTTGGTATATTCGTACTTTATGCCTGGTTTATTCTTGCCATATTATACTCACACACACATATGTCTTGCAAATAATTATATGAAATAGCTCAAGATTTTTCCCTTTATACAAAATTGTGCTCAACTATTATATAAATCAGATGTAGCATTCACTGACTTCTTTGAGAATAGGCTGAATCAATTTCATTGAAGGCAATATTTTGCAATGACTTTATTACCTTGTTTTGCTTGACACAGAAACAACCAAATTTCCTTGTCAGTTGCCTTATTCTTGTCACGAACACTAACTGGATCTTTCATTTTTGGAAATTATCAGTGATAAATTAACCACAGCCATTTTGAGTCATCAGCATCCACACGTAGTTTGTTTGTTTGTTTTTACTCAAATATTTACCAGAAGCTGCTGCCATTAGCCCCAGGCTAGAGTTCATATTCACCAAAGGACATAAACAAAGAAGGACCATCTGAGAGCTTCTTGTAAAAGGACTATGCCAGGTACTTCAAACTATTGAAACTTAAAAAAAAAAAAGAAAAAGAATTTTGGGTGAAGGCTTCTGATGTCATTGCTTAGACAACATTCAGACCATTACAGTGGGCTGAGTCAGCATTTCCAGAACTCTTTTTATTTGAAAAGCACATGGCTTTATGAGATTTGCTAACCCAATATCCTGTGGAACAAGAATGGGCCAAATGAACAAATGAAGGAAATTTTACTGGAGTGATTTGTTGTAATATTACAGATAATATTTTGCTGTTTAATTTTTCTACATATAAAAGGAAGCACTTTCTCTTTCTTGTCAAGCTGTCTGTAGCCCATGAGAGTTTAGTGTACTCTGCTTTGGGAAATGAAAAAGAAACATTTAAATAATATTTTTCTCACTAACATTCCTGTTCCATGAAATCCCTATCAAATTATCAATTGCGTTTTCACAGAACTAGAACAAAAACGTTTACAATTTGTGTAGAAACCCTAACTTATCAGTTCTTATTAAGTATCCTTACTTAATGGCAATACAGTTATCTGCGTAGACTGTCAATAAGACTGTCATTGTTTTCTCAAGATATGATTGGAAAAATTGGTTACATAATCAAGGCTTTGCCTGGAACGCCATCTGAAATGATGCTCACATAATTGGGTGTGGCCTACCACTCTTAAGGAAATAGATTGACTTTCTGGGGCCAATGCTTACAGAACTCTCTTGGGAAAACTGGTGGCCTGGTAGGACTTCCAGGGTCACAGCTCTAAGGAAGGACACTTCCTAGTAGGCCAGGAACTTTGGGATATTTTGGAAAGGGGAATTTACCAGAATTTAAAGGTACTGCAGGTAAAATCTGGTAGAGTTTTTGGGCTTGGCTTCCTAGCCTCAGGATAGCAAACGATAGAGGCTTTTAACTCCCAATCTAACGTTTCATAGGGAAATTTCCAGCAAAGCAAACTTAAGAAAACCTATGTGGTAAGTTAACATTCTTGCTGCACCTATGTAAATAACGAGGCCAGAGTGAAGAAGACCAGCCTTATTTTGTAATCAGCAATCACTTTCTCTGAGGGGAGACTGTCAGGAAATGTGGGATCAGCAAAAAAGATGACTGAGCACCTCTAGTGAAAACTATGCATTATTTGGGGCTCAGGTTTCAGGGTTTTTTTTGGTTTTTTTTTTTGCTGTACGCGGGCCTCTCACTGCTGTGGCCTCTCCTGTTGCGGAGCACAGGCTCCGGACGCGCAGGCTCAGCGGCCATGGCTCACGGGCCCAGCCGCTCCGCGGCATGAGGGATCCTCCCGGACCGGGGCACGGACCCATGTTTCCTACATCGGCGGGCGGACTCCCAACCACTGCGCCACCAGGGAAGCCGAGGTTTCAGGTTTTTTGATTCTAGCATTAGTTGTCTTTGAATTGTAAGGTATAGAGGACTGGTGGCCACCCAAATGATTCTTTTTGTCGACAATTACTACATTCTGTGGGTGGAGAAACAATTCTTCTTTGCCTTGGAAAAGACAATTTTGTATCCAGTTGTCAAGTTCATTTAAATATTCCCAACCTAAAAACATGGCTGTTCTTTGGATTCTCCTTGGAACTGGTTGTGACATCTGCATTGTTCCCTCATTTTGGTTAATGACTTAAGTAAAAATTTTGACATGTGTTCATTGAATATCTGTATGAGAATCTTGATTTTCCCTTCTTTGAAAAAAAATGATCTTTTAACAATAAATAGTAAGCTGTAATCATACTGTTTGAATCCTATACTGGGATGAGTATTTCTACCATGAAGCTGATGCGAGAACAAATTCCTTCTCTTTTGGTCTCCTTTGTCTAGCCAGGATCCATTTTCCCATCTTCTGATGAGAGGAAAGCTACTCCTCCCCAAGTTTTAGTTCCTGTGTTTCCCGTGGGGCTGAGCAAATCCACGTGTAGGTGTGTGCATGAGACCAAGGCCTGGCCAATCTGAGTGTCACATTCATTCACCCTGCCTACTACGATTGGATCAGGGTTGATCATTTGACCCAAACCAGGTGAGCCAGAGACAGTGAGACTCAATTCTATAATTTTGGCTGAAAAGAGAAACTTATTTCTTCTGGATTTACTGAAAGGATAGGCTATTAAGCCTGTAAACATTTGTGGCTCTCATGTCACTGCATGGGAAAGCCTTGCCTGATGTAAGGCCATCCAGGGAAAGAAATGGAGATTAAAAAGAGAGCCAGAGACAGAGAGGCAGAGAGAGACAGAGAACAACCAAGTCCTGACAGTTGTGTTTGAACCGATGAACTGGTTTCTGTCATTTGCAGAAGGAATAGTACTGATGAATCCATTTTCATGAAGCTAATCCGTGGGATCTAAGGCTTGACTACTAAGAGCCAAAGGGAGTCTGTTTGCAAATTGATATTGTAGAGAGAAGGCTATTACTCTATTATTATTACTCGTTCAGTAAACACTACAGAAAGAAAGCTTCTCCTTCAAACCAAACTTCCAGAACTGAGTCCTACTGACTCTGACTTGCCTGCTGATAGCAAATAGCCAACCTTTGTAGCTGCAGTCGAGTGTTGAGTGGAGTGTAGCTGCAGACTGCAGCCTTGGAAACTCACTCAGAGATGATTTCCCGGTCAGCGTCCCTCCCGCACTCCACCGTACTTACTCCATCAAAGTCCCAGCCATGGAAGGAAGGCTCTAGAATCAAACTATGAGATCCCACTGCTGTCATTCTAGCCAAAGGCATACAGGAGGCATACCGACTTGGCCTGTTATCATGTCAGCCCCAGGGGGAGATGGATGAAGTCCCTTTAGAGCTGATTAACAGAAGCAGTTCTACCCTGGATTTTACTCCAAAGCTAAGCTCTAAATCAGAATCGCGGGATTATAAATATTTGATGTTAATGCAGGCCTCCCTTAATTGCACGTAAAAATGTTTGGAAATTGTAAACAGACAGAGTGCATGGGGAAGACAAAAATACACTTGGAAATCTGGATTACCAGGAATACATTATGACCAGTAAATATGACCGTTGAGTGTTGAAAAATGAGTCCCACTTAGGTGCTTTTGCCAAAAGAGATAGAGGAAATAATATTTGACAGTGTCTCCCATAATTTTGCACGCACAGCTTATATAAGGCATAGTAGTTTGTGTCTGGTTGTCTTTCAATGCTGGTATTAAGGAATTGTTGAGCAGCTTAGGGATAACTGTATTCATTGAGTCACTTGACCAACAAGTTTAGGCCATTTGTGCTTAGGGACACGTGTGTGGTTTTGTGTATGTGCATGTGTGTGTGCATGTGTTGGGATGGGGGTGTTAAAAAGGTCCTGTTGTAAGCTTATTATACCAGTGTTTTACACATAAGTTGTATTTCAAGAAGCACATTTTGACCTGTGGTATGGAGAATTCCAAGTAATACCAAATTCAGTAAAAGGATTCTATTGTAATTAAGAATTATATCCTGAATATTACAAGCACATTTAAAATGAAGAGATGTGAAGATCATTATACATACGTGCGTGTTACCCAATCTTGTCAGAGCTGAAAGAATCTGCTAGGATACTTCATAAAATATAAATGCATTTGGGGATTTTTAACAAGTTGTTACAATCAGGAAATTTTAAGAGACATTGCAAATATGCCTACCTATACAATATTATATACGTAAATATATGTGCTGACGTTTGTACATGCATATATGTGTATACAGTCTTATCTTTCTTTGCATAACATTAATCTTCCCCTGCAAGACTGGATAACTGTCTAAGATTGGTTACCCTACCTCGCTGGCTTTTTGTGAAGCCCACAATGTAGGCAAATTAAAGGCTTCTTCCTCTTTGCAATACTTCTAACTGTAAATATATTGGGTACTGATGACTTACACGTCTGTCTCCCCTGTAAGATGATGACATCTTTGATGGTAGAAGCATGTCATCTATGTTTTTGACTTTAGGACTTAAAATAGAGCTGGCACAGAGTCTGAGCACAAATATTTATGGGCATATAATTCTATTAAAATGTCATATAGGAATGTACCAAGAGAAGCGGAAGTTTCTTGAGAACCGTTAAAGAGGGTTTAATCCTGCTGCAGAGTGGTAAATGTCTCAAGTCAGACAAGGCTGGGTTGGAATCCCCACTGACACCGCTATTTGGTGACCTTGGTCAAGTTCCATAATCCCCTGAGCACCAGTCTCCCCGCCTGTACAATGTGGGTATTTATGGTGCTGACCTCATAGGCATGTTGTGTTGAGTAAATGAGGTGTGTAGATTTACGTCACATTGATTGTCACTGAGAGCTCTCAGCAAACATTCGTCTTCTCCATCATCATCATCAACCTTACCAGCTATTTTCATCCACTCTTTTCTTAAAATTACAACTTACCATGTATTTAGTTGCTGACTCATTAACTATGTGCTGAACATTTGTTACAAGCAAGGAACTGAACCCAGCCTAACAAAGACTTCAGCAAAACATAAGGCACGGTTCCTTCCTCGGGGGGCTTCAGAGTTAGTTCTTGGGCGAGTAGACTCAGTAGGGTGTGTCTAGGCAGTGGTTCATCTTAAAGATCAGAGGCCTGAGTGGAGATGCTAATGATTGAGAGCCCCCAAGCTGCTTTGCTGGGTTCTTGGGACCACCTAGTTCTCAGGAAACAATTCATCATTATTAGAGCTTTTTTTTTTTTACATCTTTATTGGAGTATAGTTGCTTTACAATGTTGTATTAGTTTCTGCTGTATAACAAAGTGAATCGGCTATATGTATACATATATCCCCATATTTCCTCCCTCTTGCGTCTCCCTCCCACCCTCCCTATCCCACCCCTCTAGGTGGTCACAAAGTACGGAGCTGATCTCCATTCTTGATGCCAAACATCCACCTAGGTGGAGGCGGGTGCCTGGTGATGTTTAAATCATTCCCTCTTCATCCACGTTTGGTATCATGTGGACTCAGCTGGAGCCAGTGTCCGATAAGGACTAAACCTTCTCTCCTCCTTGGCTCTCCTTCCACAGGGATGGCCAGCACCTGTTCCCAGAGTGACTCCCATTTGTGAAGGCTCTGGGCCAATGGGGAGACAGGTATAGGACACAGAACCAGAGGGCATCGTTGCCAGGACCCTCAGTGGACAGACAGGGAAACTGAGACACAGTGTGGGGAAACAGGCTTTTCCCTGGATATTCAGATAGGATTAGAGCCCAGATTTCCTTTACAGTAAAGGGATGACTTAAATCTCAAATATCGACTTTAAAAAGCACCAAAAATATTTACTAATAGTAGTAGCAGGAATACCATACATTTGTAGTAATTGTCCTCAACCCTAAATGCACATCAGAATCATCTTAAGAACTTTTAAAAGACATGGTACCACCCCAGACCAATTAAATGTGTATATTTTGGGGGTAGAGCTATTTTCAGATATTCCCCTGGTGATTCTGATGCAGTGAGGGTCTAGACCCAAGACTTTTGATGCATACCTACCTGTCTTAGAACAAATGCCTTTTGACTTAAAAACAACAGAAGTCACACTTACTTTCAGAATATACCTGCATTTAGTATACATGGAAAACCTACAGAATGTGTGTGAATCTGCATCCTGCCTCATTTTCTGAGAGAAAGCCTCTCACTTTGAGGCTAGGTGGGATGTCTCCTTGTGACGGAATCACCAGAATTTCATTACTTCTCCAGAGAACTCACCCCATCTCATGTACTCAACTTCTAGCTCAGTGGTTTGCAAAACTTGGCCCACATCAGAATCAACTGGAGAGGCTGTTAAACACAGATGGCCGGGCCTCAGCCCCAGAACTGCTGTTTCAGTGGGTGCCCAGGTAATGTCGATGCTGCTGGTTTGGAGGGGTCATACCTTGAAAAACACTGGTCTAGTTCATGCTCACTGATAATAGCAATGAAAGGAGATGTCAATTATTTACAAAACGAAAGAAGTCAGAAAAAAACACTGAAAGATTTAGGTTGGTCCTAAAGAAGAACTTTTGATACTAAAGTATCAAAATAAATAATCAACAGTGACATTGTAAAGACTTCACCTTTGGAGACTTTACAAATGGGGCCATCTCTAAGAGATGACTTTAAGCTCTCCCTATCATAATGACATCATCGTCCATCCTTCCGCAGCTCCCTTACTTGTGCCTCCTTGAAACAACTCACACGGCTTTGTCTGCTACCAGCCTAACCCTAACCCTAACCTCACTCCTCATACGCCATTAGAGAGTTGCCATGCTCGTGGACAAATTTATAGAGAAAATAATGAATATAATGAAAAAGGGTTGTATAGTTTTCCATAGTCAATATACAGCCCACTTGCAAGTGAACTAGGTTCATATGTAAAATTCTCAGTGGATATCTGACATCAAAGAAAAAAATAATTAAATCTGTCTACAGATGTAAGCATGATCATAGCCTTGGTCTGCAGGATTCTGTCTACAGGGCTGTCTTAAAACACAGTGAAATGAAATATTGCTGTTTGTCTTAACTTATGGGCAAAAATATTTTAAATAAATAAATGTTTCCTTGAGTCTCAGCTTACAACACAAGTGCAGTTGATGCCCGGGCTGCCTGGTCCTGAGGTTTATTGAATGCATAATGCTGCACTTTTGTTTGATATGATATTGTGGGAAAAGTTACAATCTCCCATTCAGAATAAAAAATTAAATGTTTTGGAAGGGGCAGGGAGATTTTGTGCCAAAGTATGTAGCCATCTCCTGTGGAAGTGTTTTAGGGACTGGATAGTTTTTCAACTAGATATGTATCAGTTTTAATTATAATGTTAAGTAGTTCTCCTATTTTGACTAGACATACTTATTATAAATAAACTTGATTCATCTATGAACTTGCACCCTGAATGGCATTTTATAATCCAAGATAAGAATTGTAATTCAGCTTGAATTATCATAATGTGCCGATACCCTAAACATTTCCCAGGCAGACTCCTTTCTGAGTGAACCATAGGAACGTTACTGAATAGTGATTTGCCCCATTGGCCCAGGAAGATGTCCTTGGAAGGTTCAGGGGCTAAGACACTCAAGTTTGCAGACAGACTGCAGTCTTTGGTCCAATACACTGGGCTTGAGTACGGCTTGTGACCCTCACTGGCCCAACAACCTTGAACAAGCCATACTGCCTCTGTGGGCCTCCTCCTCTCATTTGTTCACTGGGGATAATAACACTCCGCTAATGAGCGGTACAGGCCTCGTTCCGGGGGGCAACCTGTGCTGTCAGGAAGGGCCCCTCACTGCTTTAGTGCTCTGCCAGCGCCGTCTGGAAATTCTTAGTTTTTGCACAAGGGCCTTCTATATTTTTACTTTGCACTGAGCCTTACAAACTGCATAGTTGGTCCTGACATGGTACTGATGAAGTTAAATGTGGTAACAAATGTGGGACCCACAGCACTTAGTAAATAGCAGTCCCCATCTCTTTAGGCTGTAGGATGAGCCTATAAACTGCCTGCCTTGTGTCATCAGCTGTTTGAAGAACGTCAAGGCAGCTGGCATGCTCTTTGCATCTGGCTCCATGTCCTAAGGCTGGATTTCAAGATGAAGGTGCACCTACCTTCAGAGGATACTCCGAAGGATACGTCTGGAGGATACTCGTGGAAAGGAGCCTACTTGTAATTGCATGCCCTTTTGTTCTATTTAGAATGTTCCATGCACATTTATTAGCTCTTGAACTTTTTTAATTTAAAAGAAAAAACCCAAAAGACAACAGGATTAAGTATTCTAATCAGAATTCTTGGATGGACAAATCATTATCTTGTAGAATCTTGATTTCCCAGTGTCCAAAAAGACCTTTGGTTTCCTCAAAGTGTTGCTGTTTCCTTAGTTAGTTTTAGCCCCACTGGCCTTCAGTTTATTCCACTGCTCATAAAAAGAAAACATGGTGACTGCAGCCATTTCTAGGTTGGAGAAGGCATTTTTCTGTGAACCTAGGAGTGGAAAACTCTCGTGTATCTCTGTATTCTTTGCCTTTCCTCTTCACTTTAACAGCATCTTTCACACAGATGAAGTCCCTCTTTCTACTCATCCCACCTGAAATTTCAAAGGAAATTGGAAAGAGCTAATTAAAGCCAAGTGCAACCATTATGAAGGACTATTTTATTAGATTAAATCCTCACTGTAATAAAGGATGGCATTTCCATCTAAACAGGGGTTCTGGTTGAGATTCTGTATGTGGTGAAGGGGCAGGGAATCTGATAAGAGTAACATCATGTGTCCTGGAAGTCTACTCAAAGGTCATGGAAATTCAGGCAAAGCCAAAGCCACAGTTTTAACCTGCCTTGTCTGCCAGAGTTTCAATGAGTAATTTATTGGTGTTGGGCCAAACCATTCGCAAGTGAGAAAAACCATTTCCCCCACTTTCCACAACTTGCAAGAATCTGAGAACTTGCAAGTCCTAAGAGTGTGCTATGGAGAACGTTTCCTTTCACGGTTATTAAATGTATCAGTTGCACTTTCCACTTGCAAATTCATCTGGCATCATGCTCTTAGATTTGTCAGTGTTTAAATGGGTCTCGGGATCTGCAGTGAATCCTAGGATCAAATGAAATCCCACATTCTGATCCAATCCCCTTTCTCCATATCTTCCTAATTCAAGGAGAGGGCTACAGGGTTGGTATTTAAATCAGGACATGCACAGATATTTCCATCCATGGCCGTAGACGTCTGTGCTGCACCTGCCGAGGAGCCATTATCTAATCTTTTCTGGGAAGTTTACACTCTCTCTAGTAAACCTCGTCATGTTTACCCAGAACAGTGTTTTATGGTGTAAGAGATACTTTGCCTCTGAGTGTTAAAGCCACTTTGCACCTGGCATAAAGAGGAGAATTTTAGGAAGGCAGGGCTTGATGCGTTCGTTGAATGTCTTTCATGTGAAATTTCCTGCGATTAAATCTCAGAATTCTCCCACTCCCACCAAGCTTGAACAGTCATTTCTCAAAACACCACGTCGCTAGGGTTCTGAATGTGAAGACTCCTGGGCACTGATTTAATTTCAGGCTGACAAAGACCGGGCCTTCTTACAAAGGTGCCACCAGACATCACAGAGCTGAGGCATCGAACCGCAGCAGGAAGGGATTCTTACGTTGATGCAAAATCCCGTCACAATATTTGAGGAGTTGGGTTTTGATACAGACTTCAGGGAATCTGAGAAGAGAGTACACTTTGTTAAAAGAACTGGTTTCGGATCTTCAGGGTAAGGTTGCCATTTTCATCTCAGTGTGTACGCTATTTTCATAAATAATCCTGAGCAGCTTCCCCAGGCTTGGGGGACAGGGGAACGTGAGGGTCTCTGATGGCTATTAACAGTCCCAATCTCAGCAGCCTGCAGACAGAAAGTGCACAGAAGTTTTCACATATCTGGGTATATCATTGATTCCAATTGTCAGTGGAGGTGGGAAAAAAATCACAATTGAGAAGGAATGGAAAGACACTAAAGCAGTAGTTCTCAAACTTGACTGCAAATTAGAATCTACTAAGGAAGTTTTAAACAATCTGGTGCCTAGGGATGCAGGCCATTGATCTCAGAACCTCTGGGTGTGGGGACGGGGAAACTTTATTTTTCAGAATTCTCCAGCTAAGCCCAATGTGTCACTGAGAATTAGAACCAGTACTCAGTGGGTTTGCTATGGGCGCTTCCCAGCCTGACTGTCCCATATGCACCCAGGGGCAACATACAGCCCTGATAGAAGTGGGCTTCCCTCAAGCAGACCCAAGAGAGAAGGAGCAAGCTTGACAGTTTATGGTGACAGTTAGCGCCCTGTGACCCAGTGACCACAGAAACTGGACTCAAGTAGAAGAATGTGAAGAAAGTTTGAGGTTCCAGGAGAGGGGAGGTCTTGCAGGGAATATCTATAAAATTAAGACCTGTAAATCACTGGGATTTGGAAGGGAGAGATGAGTAAGTAATTTAGGCATCATAAAACATCCATTGTAAAATGCCCCCGAACCAAAAAAAAAAAAAAAGAAAAACAGAATAAATATAAAGGTGCTTGCAATCCAAACTTGCCACCATCCCTCCGCCTCTCCTGTCTGTGTGCTAAAAGTCTGAAGCCTACAAAGAAGGAAAAGAAGGAGGGTGGGAGGAGAAAATTATTCTGTGCTGTCTATTTGTTGAATGCTTCGTAAAAAGACCAAATCAAAGCAAATGTTTAAAAAACAATTATTTAATGAGTGAACAAATCTTACACTCAAAATAATGGATGGTCTTCCTTTTGCTGAATGATAGTAGTAAGAAAAAAACAGGTGCTTATTTTTAAACATAGCTGGAATTATAAAATGAGCAGAAAGGGTGATTTTTGCCCTATTCAATTTGCAAAATAGGATTTGGAAAGGCATTGGGGATTTTCATCAAATCCAAACTCTTGCTGGAGACTCTCCCAGTCGCAGAGATAGGGTGAGCTCTCTAGATGGTGGGAGTTGGAAAACGATTTAGGGATGGGATTGGAAATGTCCATCTTTTCACGCCACAAAATAATGGCCCCTTCCATCGTGTAATTGAATCGTGTTTTTGTCTCCTTGTCTTCTCCTAAACCTCCAATCCGTTCACCTTCCTTCTAGAGCCCCTTCAATTCTCCTGTCTCATCTCTGCAAAACAGAAAGGAAAAAGTGTGATCGTGAAATAGGCATTTGGTTCAAGGTCTTAGAAACAAAATGAATGCCTAAAAAAGAAATTAAAGGCTTGAGGTGCAGTGTGTTCCCATTTCTTCCTCACTCCTGCACTGCCGGGAGGACCAGTTTTCCTTCAAGCCTCCACAATGCTCGATTTTTCAAGAGTCCTTCCATCTCCAAGGACAATGCTTCCTGTTTCCTTAGGCAGAGGCTGTTGGATTCTGAATGACCTAGGGGACCACGGGGACGAGTGTCTCACTCTCAAGGCTCTAAGTGAAAATCCTATTGCCTGTCCGCTCCAGAAATTCAGCTTGAGACAGTCCCATACTGTGACATTGCACTGTCCTTGGAACGTGGGACCTCAGGATAACTCCTTTTGCCTCCTCTTAATTTGGGAAGAAGAAAAGTAAAATAAAATCCACAGAATTGTCTTCTAACATTAAGTAAATTCTTTTTTTAAGAAACATCTATTTAAAAGGTGGTAATAAATGTACGTCCCCAAACTGAATTCTTTGCAAAAGCCCTGGAATTCTAAACCTCTGTGTGTCTGGAATCTGGGGCAATTACACCTAACGGCCAGAGCTGTGGTGATGCCCCAGATTACTTTCTGGAGGGGGTGCTCGGGGGTGGTTCCCATTATTTTAAAGGCAAGACTTCAAACCAAATGTTTCTCTCTTTATTGATCTGCTTTCATCTCCTTTCATTGCGTTTCCTGTTTGGCTTTTTCCTCTTTTTTTCCCACCCTGGTGGTGAACACCCTCAAATTGGTGATTGAAGACCTTGAAGGTGCTGTTTACAAAGGCTATTAATGCCCCCGCCCTCATTTCCTGGTTTACTGCCAATGAGCCTGACACAAAGCCCTCCTTGGCAGACACTGAAATATTGGCGAGGCCCCACTGAGTTTCTCAGTTTGCAGATAGTGGAGGATTGAGGAGGAAAGGTGGCTTCTCTTCCCTGTGGCTGGCTAGGAAGGCTCCCTTTAGTAGCTATTTAAAGAGAGATTTTAGAAATGCTGAATGATTCAGATGGAAGGGACTTCTCCCATCCTTGGGGTCCAGAGGCTCTTGATCTGAAACGTACTCATATTGACAAGACATCGGGATGAGGTTCAAGGGGATGGGGACCCCCGACATCATATGAAAATATTGCATGAATGTGAACTCATGTACTCTCTTCTGGGGAGAGATTCTATGACCTAAGAAAACTTAAGAACCATCGATGGTCCAGCCTCCTTTTACAGATATGGAAACAGCTAGAAATCAGCTGAACTTATTTTTCCCAGTTTTTAATATAATGTCACGCTTATCATCTATTATCTATTTTGGTGTCCTAACTTGGCCCATATTGCATCATTACCTCTATTTAGAGGCTTCGGTTTTCTTGCCTCTAAAATAATGAGCTTGTCTTTGATCAGAGCTTTTCAACTCTTGAGAAAGAAAAAAATAGGATGAGGGCCAGGCCATCAGACTCTAGAATCAACCAGATCTGGTTGAAACCCAGATCAATCACTTGTGGGCACTGAAACCTTTGGTAAGTTTCTTAACCTTTTAAGGCTTGTGTTTCTTCATTAATTTAATAAAGAGAACATTAGTACCCACCCTTATTCTTATCATAAGAATTAAATGAGACAATATATGACTGCCTAACACACAGTGTTCAATAAATGCTAACCACTTTCTAAATGACTACTGTTATGTCATGGTGGGCAAGATGGATAATATACACATACGTGACATAGTTCCATGAATGCAACCAGATTCTGGAAAAAAAAAAAAAGTCTGAAAAGAATTTCAGGAAAAGAAATCTAATTGTGCTTGGAAACACCTCTCTTATTCAGGCTTTACCAGCAATAGCAGATCAAGCAAGGCATGCCTAAGTTGGCTCTGTATCGTGGGTAATTCCCACTGCCTCTTCTTTCCCTCCCTCCCCAAAGAACAAAGCAGATGTTAAAGGCGCTCTGTGAAAGTGATGTAATAGTATAAAGAAACTTGATTCTGCTCTGATAGTTTTTGAAGGTAAGCCATTCCACAACTTTGGTATATCGATATCAGGAATAATTCACTTCTTAGCACAGTGTGTCATAGAGTAAGCCAGTATTACTGTCACCATCATCATTATCATCATCATAGTCATTTCAACTGACTGTTATCACATGATTTGAGAATCACTCTGCAAGATTATCCTTGAGGTTCTCTTTTATTTTTAACAGTCTGTCTTTTTAACACTTAAAAATGGTTTATATTAAATAATTCAAAGTAGTTACATTGAATTTTTAAGGTTAAGGAAAAATAATAAAATATACACGCACGCACTCATCAACCTAACTTAAGAAATAGATTAGCATCGCATTTAACACTCTCATAATGTAAATGTTGTTTTATCATTCTCTTGTTTTCTTGCATATCTCTAATCTATTGAGTCTTGTATGCTTTCCAGCAAAGGGTTTCTTATGTTAGATTTTCATCCATTACTCTGTTCCCTCAGCATTGTCTTGAACCTTATCAGTGTTGATGTGAAGCTATTGAAAGTATAATTTTCACTTTTTGGTGGTAGTAATCCATTCTCCTATCTCCATTCTCCTATCTATAGATATTTGTGTTTCTTCAGGTTTTTGTTTTATTTTGCTTTTGCTAAAACAAACTTTGCTGCTATCAATCACCTTGTTAATGTCTACTGTGAGAGGTTTCCTAGGTTGTGCTTCTAGGTGTAAAATCTGATTTTTAGGTATTTGGTTTTTAACTGTACTAAATAATAAATGCAAAATCGTTTTCCAACGTGGTTGAACTAATTTACATTTCCACCAGAAGTATGTAATACTTAATATAATCAACACATTTAATACAATCGACATTTAAAAGTTTTGCCAATCCATTAGGTATAAAATATCACTTGGCTTCAATTTGAAATTTCCGGTTTTTAATGACCATCAGCATATTTTCCTATGTTTATTGGCAATTCACGATTCCTGTTTTGAAAAGTTTGGTCAAGAATTCTGCCTATTTTCCTGTTGGGTTGCCTGTCTTTTTTCTCACTGGTTTGTAGGAGTTTCTTAAACATTTTGGGTACCACCCTTTTACTGGTTATATGTGTTTCAAGTATCTTCCATTTTAAGAACTCTCTTTACTGTCCTTATTGGAGTCCTTTGATAAGCATAATTTATTAATCTTTTCCTTTGTGATTTATACTTTATTTTAAAATTTTGTTTAAAAAATCTTACCCTGTTCCAAAGGGTAAGATTTACAGTCCTGAGTATTCATTTTTAACTGAATGTCAAAGTCAACTTCCATTGGAATTTTTTTTTTTTTTTTTTTTGCGATACGCAGGCCTCTCCCTGCTGTGGCCTCTCCCGTCGCGGAGCACAGGCTCCGGACGCGCAGGCTCAGCGGCCATGGCTCACGGGCCCAGCCGCTCCGCGGCATGTGGGATCCACCTGGACCGGGGCACGAACCCATGTCCCCTGCATCGGCAGGCGTACTCTCAACCACTGCACCACCAGGGAAGCCCTCCATTGGAATTTTGAATGGAATTACATTGATCTATAGAGAAATCTGGGGACAAATTATATTTTTTATTCTATTAATGTTTTCTATCCTGCCTTGTAGTTAAAGAATGTCTTCCAGTATGATTTCCTAATTTCCTCCTTAAGGATCTGGCAGATCTTCTGTTTGGTTTATTCTTACATGTTTTATGTCTTATGTTGCTACTGTAAATCCTATTTTTTTATACTTTCTAGCTGTTGATGGTGTTTAGAAAGGCTATTCACCTCTATATTTTGTAACAGGCAACCTTGTTAAACTCTTTTTAATTTTTGTAATTTTTTGGTAGATAAAAAGACCTCATATTGTATGAAATGTCCAGAATAGGCAAATCTGTAGGGACAGAAAGTAGATTATTGGTTGCCTCGTGCAGGGGTAGAGGGTTGTGTGGAGATGGGGAGTGCTACTAATGGGTATGAGGTTTCTTTTGGAGGAATGGAAATATTATAAAATAGGTGTGGTCGTGGTTGCACAACTCTGTGGATATACTAAAAATCATTTTATACTTTAACAGGTAAGTTGTACTATATATGAATTATATCTCAATGAAGCTTTTATATAGAAAGAAACTAGACAAATCTCATATGATTAGACATGAGAAACCATACTCAGAATAATCATGAATCAAGGATGAAACCTTAATAGAAATGAGAATATATTTAGACCTAAATAATAAAAAATGCTATTTGAAAAAACTTGTGAGATTAGATAAAGCTTTCTTAGATGAAAAATTATAGATTTTGATAAAATGAATATTAGAAAATCAGAAGGTGGTATTGAATAAGCTAAACATTCAACTTGGCTTGACAATAACAAATTCAAAAATAGAAGGATGAAAATAATAAAAATAATAGCAGGTATTAATGAGATGGAAAATAAATTTACGCTGTAACATTTCAATAAAACCAAATACTGGTTTTCTTAAAGGACTAATAAAATTGACAAACTTTTGACAAGTCTTATTATGAGTAAAGGCAGGAAAGGAGCCCGTAAATACATCAGAAATGAAAATGAGAATAACCACAGAGCTGTCAAGATTAGAAAGATAATAAAATTAGTAATGATTTAAGACATCTAAGACATTTGAAAATAGATAATATGGACAAATCTTAGAAAGAGTAAACTAACAATTTGACTCAGAAGAAATAGAAAATTAGAATAATCTTATAATCATTAAAGAAACTGAGACACTATAGTGTAAATTTATTTTCCATCTCATTAATACCTGCTGTTATTTTTATTATTTTCATCCTTCTATTTTTGGATTTGTTATTGTTACACCAAGTTGAATGTTTAGTTTTTGAATGGACTCATGCTTTTTGAATTGAAGATTTGTGTCTTTCATAAATTTTGGAAAAATATTACCTTCAAGTTTTACCTCTCCCTCAGTTTCTCATCTTGTCTTTCTGGAAACTTGATTAAACATATGTTGGACCTTCTCTTTCTCTCCTCTCAAGTGCTTCCTTTTTCTCTTATTTCCCTGTCTCCCCATGCTGCATTCTGGATAATTCCTTCAGGTTGAGCATCTAGTACATACCTTTGGCTAATTAGAATTTACAATTAAAAATACCCTTTAAGCTTTTAACTTCAAATACTATATATGTTTTTCAGTTTTAGAAATTCAGTTTGGTACTTTTCCAAATCTACTGTTTTGTATTCTCTCTTGCTCGTAACTCAGATTTTAACTCCCTCTTATATTTTTCTAATTATACTAAACATGCTTTGTTTATATTTTGCATTTTATGATTTTATTACCAAAAGCCTTGTTGTTGTTATTCTATAGGCTTTAGTTTAATTAGCTCAAATTCCACTTGTTGCTGTGATGTTCAACTGTGAGCCTATATTTCTTGGAATTCCATCCTTCCAGAGAATATTTTATTTGTCTCAGCCAGTTGTCTGGGGGCTCCATAAACTCGGGATCAATTTAAAACAAGTTCTCAGCCTGAGGGACTTTTGGACAGCAATGAGACAAGTTTCATGATTAAAAATCCTCTTTATCCATTCTCAAAGTGGAGCAATCCTGTTCAGTTTCCTTGATGTTTCCAGATGTAGCACATGTATACAAAGAGCACTTCTATTTTACCCTTCCAGTAAGGATATGGCGTTTTGATGTCCCCTTGTCTTTCATGCCTTGTGTCTTCTGTAGCCATTTAAAAGGAGAAAGCCAGATTGAGTACTACCTTTCCTCTTTAGATCCCTCTTTCCCTTTTGTTTTCTTCTCTCTGGGAATCTTTACTTTTTAAAAGAAGGAATGTCAGTAATTCATTTAAAAATATGAGGAGTTTCCCCCTGATTTTTTTCAGCACAGTTTTTTAAAATTTCAATGTGAGCATCCTTTTGTGTGTGTTTATAGGTGTGTGTGTGTGTGTGTATGTGTTCATTTGTGCATATATACAGTGAATAATTGATTCCACCATACTTCTGGAAGCAGGCAGCCTTTCAGACTCTGATTCTTCTCTCTTCTGAAAGTGTCTGTTGCACTACAGTGTAAAATACTTTTTAATGTGTGAGATTAAATTATTTCCTTATATTTCATTGATGCATGCTCATGTATTCTCATTTGCCAAAAAAATTAGGAGAAAAACTCAGCTCTCAGACTTCCTGGATAATATGTCTAGTTTTTACTTTAGGGTTTCAAGTACGCTATGCTTGCCTTTTATAACTTAACTCTCTAATGCCTAGGGGAAGACATATCTGTGCTGTGAATAGGGAAGCTTTTAGGTTCTGAAACAGATTTTGCTGTCCATTAGCAGGCAGAAAGAGCTCCCAAAGTTGTAAAAAATTGTATTGATTAGAAAAAAAATTGAAATATCCTATTATGGCACTAAGTAAACAAAAGGGGAAGTAATACAGGAGAATAGGAATTTTAAACCAATATCTTGAGCCCTCACACCAGCTTCATGTTTGAAGTGAGTAATTTGATTCAATGAAACATATTAGTAGAGAATTAAGAACAGTGGCTCCACAAGGAATTTGTAGTTTTTAGTAATTTAGGAACAGGGACAATATCAGTGTGCCCTGCTTGAAGGTATTATACCATGCTGATCAAGATCATGGGCTCTGAAATCAGACAGTCTTGGGTTTGAATTCCTTACTCTGTTGCTTGACCTCTCTAAGCCTCTGTTTCCTGTTCTGAAAATAGGGATAATATTAGAAACTACGTCATGTGACTGTTGTGAGAATTGACAACACTGTATTTGACAAGAATTGACAAGCACTTGTCATAGTTTATGGCATATTGTGAGAGTTCAAAAAATTGAGTTTCCTTATAATTATGATTCAGGAGTTTTCTTCCAGGATGAACTAAAGCTATCGATACCTTCAATGAATCATCAGCTGGACAGGAGCCAGGGTTAAGTCTTATAATTCCAAAATAGTGATTACGGGTGCCCCAAAAGATGTTGGACAATTCCCCAAACATCCTTGAAATAAACATGTTTTCAATTCATAATACAAGACAACTGCGTTGTAAGACGTTGTGCTTGAAAAGGAGAAAAAGATTGAAGGGGACTGCAAAAATAAACAGCTAGACCACATCCCAATTTCTAAATACTAGAGACCACCCCTGCATAGAGAGGGGCAAGATGGTGTCCCATTATTTAACATAGTCTATGTTCAGCAAAGAAAGGGAGTGAATTTCCCTTTTATCTGTTGTTGGATGGCAAGGCTAGTTTGAAGACCACGATGAAATGTATGTTAGGAAATAAAGAGACCTAAAATGGGTTTAACTCTAGAGATGCTAAAAGCATGGCAAAATGTGTGTGCCAATAGTGCAACTTGATCCAAACTACATTTGGACTGAGCCTGTAATAAATTGTCAGAGCCAGCCTTTGCATTCACTTAAGCTAATACTGAGTGTCTCATTTCTACAAAGTAAATCACAGTGGCTTTGGTTCTTTATTTTCCATCTTGTGTATAAGTAAACTGCAGGATCAATTGGGAGGTAGAATCAATCTGCTATTTATTACCTTGAAATGTGACACCCTATTTTAAGTGCCCTATTCCCTTATGATTTCACTTGAGAACAGTATTATGTCCAAACAATATAGAAACCAGCTTTACAGCTCCTGGGTTTTTTTACATCAGCCTGGATGGATTTATATTGTATATAACTTTCAGAACCTAAATAAGTTACTTAGTGGGTTTTGAAACAAGCATGTAAACGAGGAAGAGTCATTTGGGATTTGGGGGGTCTTAAATCTTAGCTGAGTGCACTCATGACCAGAGCACATTTTCATCAAAAAAAAAAAAAAAAAAAAATGCATGCAGGACTCCCACTGACCCACCTATCATGGCTTAACGTTCCAAAGAAAATAAATAAAAATCTCATGTCTAGGGAAAAGAGTTAGACTTCATGGGGATTCTGTCATCTTGTCATTACACTTTGCAAAGAAACCGCGGCCTCTAATTTATGGGTTTCAGAAAGAATGCCTCCTCACACTGCTGGAAGGTTGAAAGGGCAAGAGATCTGATGTATATCAGGAAGGTTAAACCTAATCTTTGTGACCTGCCACCCGCTTTTCCTGATTAAAACATGAGGGTCTGAGGCCCAGCAAAGACTCTTATTCTAAAGTGCTACCTGTATCCTAGTCCCCAATCTTAGTCTTAGGTTTTGCTTTATTTCAAAACGGTCATTATTGGGCTTGGTGGTGACTACACAAAACGTCTCTAGCGAATGTGATAAAACATTTTTAAATGCCCCAAACTGAGTTAGATGAAACTGAAGAGAAACTGACAGTAATGAAAAGCTGGTGACAAGCTTGATCCCCATAAACTTGTATTTTATTAGGGCTTAAACTTAAGGTTAACCAGAAAGAGAAGGGAAGAAAGAGACGAAAACCTTAAAGGTGGTTCACAAAAGACCATGGCAACATCACATACATCCTTAGCTAACAGTGAATTGTTTCTTTCTCCCTTCCTTCCTTCCTTCCTCCCTCCCTCCCTCCTTTCCTTTCTTTCTTTCTCTATAAATGTGTACACCCTATTACGTGTAAGTTCTTAAAACTTTCATGCTCAACAGCATTTCATATTGAATTCATCCAGGGCTTCTTGGAAGATAAAATTAAGAAGGAAGGATGCTTTCCTCCTTTACAAAAGTAAATTCATTAATCCTCCAATTTTTCAAGATGCAACCAACTTTAGCCTTTCCTTATCCTTCAGAAAGCCTGAACTGTACATTCTAAGCCTTTGGCATCATCTCCAGTTGACCAAGGCTTGTAGGACAAAGCATGAATTAAAAGGGCATTAGTGTATATGCTGCGATGTAATTTAAACCCGAGCGTCATTGTCTATGCATGAGTGTGTATGAAAAATTTCCTCCTTTTCTCTTTATCCCTTCAGACCCCCCAAAACTTGTCTAGAACAGCCAATGTGTTCTGGGATTTATAGGAAAATTTGTTATCTTAAAGATAAAATAAAATTTTACATTGTATACAGCCTAGGACAGACTCTGAAAATAAATGTAGTTCTCCTAAATTATAAGGAAACACAACTTCTGGGTAAGTTCTTAGATCATTGCCATGTCACCTTCAGTCCACCTGGAAATCACAAGGGACTTTTGATTCTAAACAATAAAGTTCGAGAGAGACATATCCAGAGGGTCCAAATTCATAAGTTTACTTAAAGACAAAAGGGGTGAAGGGGGTGGGGAAACGGACAGAAAATAAAGACAGGCAAACTATTCATTTCTTATCACAGCCAGCCAGTGTTAATTAAAACATCATTGCAAATGTGTATCAGCAAGGAAGCTTCTGCTGGTTCAGGAGGCATGTGCCTATATAATCATAAAGGTATTTTGGTTATTTATCTGCTGTTTGGATCTTATCCTTTGCCTCAACAAGCAAGTCCTTCTCCACCCCCGTCACTGCTCTCATTTTATTACAGGCACTCGGTATAATCCACCATAAAAAGGAGGGAAACATATGGGCCTTTATTTGAACTTCTGTAATGAATCCTTCCAATATACTGTTTCTTTCAAAAGTTCTTTTTGATTTTATTGCAGTCTGTTTGTGTATTCTCCCCAGTCATCACTTGGACAATATTCGTATCGGTAAAATGGCTTGGAAGGGTTCTTGCCTCTGAGAAAATTGCCGATTGACAGGGCATGCCGATGATTAAGGGTGCTCTTGTGTAGCTAGGCTCCCCGGGCATGCTGGCTGCTTCCTGCACAAAGGGGGAGTAGGATGGCTTCCTTCCCAGAGCCCAGGACCCCTCCCCATTGTTGTTTTGTTTTCTTTTCAGTGAAAGACTTGCCACTAGTGGCTCTCGCTCTCCATCTGCCAGAATCCCCCTTAACTCCTCTCCAGTGAACACACCAGAGTTCTGAAGCTGAGGGCCCACGTGCCAGGTTCGGCCCACAGTTGGGTTTTGGTGGATGTGCACAGTTAAAAAATATTTTAGAAAGAATTTGTAAATATTTAAACATTATGTTTTCACATAAAAAACCTGGGTTTATAGAAGAGTTGCTAGATTTTTTCCCCCTGACCATGGGAACAACTGTGTGAAGATTTCCTCTTGAAAAATTAGAAGAGCTAGCAAGCTGGGCCCACCTTCCCACATGGCGGCCAGCTTCATCCTGCACATTGGAGGGTGTTTCAATGCAGGCTCATTGTTTAGGACAGTTGATTTTAATCATTGAAGTACCTGCCCGGTCCCTTGGTAGGCACTGAATTTGGCACCCTGAAATAGCCAGTTCTAGAGACAAGGTGGCAGAAGGTTTGTTTGTTGTTGGATTGATAGGAAAAAGCGATAGATATCTGAATTCCAATTGTTTCATGCTTCCTTGGAAGGTGCTTAGGACTCCCTTTTCCAGGCATGCCTGGAAAATAAGTTTAAAATAATTTATTCATCTTCTCTTCCCTCAGCCCCAGCCATGGGGTGTAGTTCCATGCATTCCATGTATTCTATGATCTGATGAATGAAAGAATGAGTAAGTGAATGAGACTCGTCTGGATCTTGTCTGGCTCTCCCCCCATCCCACACTCATTCCTCTAAAACCCCAGTGCCAACAAAAGGGATTGATCGCAGGAGGCATGCAATACAGTACTTATTAGATAAATTAATGAGTGGAGGGATTCTCAAAAATGGTAGCTAACTTTTATTGAGCATGTATGATGTGCCAGGCACTGATCTAAGTACTTTCTATGAATTAATGCAAAACTTCAGTACCATTTTACACATGAGAAAACCAAGACAGAAAGATTTTTTTCCTGAGTCTGAAGGTAGTAAAATTTGGAGCTGGGCATATGAACCCAGGCACCCGGCAATCTCACTAAAGAGTTCGCTTTCGTTTTTGTTTGTTCGTTTTTGTTTTTAATTAAGGTATTATTTTTTGAACTACAATTGTATACTGGCTATGCATATTTGTAGAGGAGGGCATACTTCCATAAGCTTAATTTCATTCTCCCAAGCAATTTGATCTTAGGAGTAGAAAATATAAACTTACTTAATGTGCTTGAAACTTTAAGAGGTTTTTAAAGAACCATTGGACAGCATGAACAGGAATCACATGAGCCCAGAGCATCTGGTCTTTAGAGAGTTGCTCCCTTTTGATATAGGGGCTCTTGGTGTAGTTAGATAATGCTAGCTGCTGTAACAAATAGACCCAGTTATATATATATATA